>NW_026562529.1:405000-462148 GCF_027474105.1 Poeciliopsis prolifica
TGCCCACAGCGTCCACAAGAGGGCAGCTCCAAGGCTAGCAGGGCGGCCTCTTTACAGAAGTAACTTGTGGGAAGTAGCTCACTTAGCATACCGCTAACGTACAGCTAACCTACACAGCTAGCTACTAGACAGTGGAAACCTCAAGAAATAAACACATCTACAGTTTACTGGACTTTATCATGATGTTTTAAATAGATTTTTACATCATTGCAGTGCTATTGTTTCAGAAATGCTAACGATGCTAATGATGCTAATGTTAAGGGTCTATATCCTTTGACTAGGCCAGAATTGGCTCCACAATGAGAGAGATGTTTTTATTGGTCCAGTAAAACAACTACAGTTCAGAACTTTAAGCATCTTAAAGCTACTATAAAAAGTACAAGTACTGGAGACTGAGTATTACTGCAGAGTGAGTATTACTGCAGAGTGAGTATTACTGCAGAGTGAGTATTACTGCAGAGTGAGTATTACTGCAGACTGAGTATTACTGCAGAGTGAGTATTACTGCAGAGTGAGTATTACTGCAGAGTATTACTGCAGACTGAGTATTACTGCAGAGTGAGTATTACTGCAGACTGAGTACTACTGCAGAGTGAGTATTACTGCAGACTGAGTATTACTGCAGACTGAGTATTACTGCAGAGTGAGTATTACTGCAGAGTGAGTATTACTGCAGACTGAGTATTACTGCAGAGTATTACTGCAGACTGAGTATTACTGCAGAGTGAGTATTACTGCAGACTGAGTATTACTGCAGAGTATTACTGCAGACTGAGTATTACTGCAGAGTGAGTATTACTGCAGAGTATTACTGCAGACTGAGTATTACTGCAGAGTGAGTATTACTGCAGACTGAGTATTACTGCAGAGTATTACTGCAGACTGAGTATTACTGCAGAGTGAGTATTACTGCAGACTGAGTACTACTGCAGAGTGAGTATTACTGCAGTGAGTATTACTGCAGAGTGAGTATTACTGCAGAGTGAGTATTACTGCAGAGTGAGTATTACTGCAGACTGAGTATTACTGCAGAGTGAGTATTACTGCAGAGTGAGTATTACTGCAGAGTGAGTATTACTGCAGACTGAGTATTACTGCAGACTGAGTATTACTGCAGAGTGAGTATTACTGCAGAGTGAGTATTACTGCAGAGTGAGTATTACTGCAGAGTGAGTATTACTGCAGACTGAGTATTACTGCAGACTGAGTATTACTGCAGAGTGAGTATTACTGCAGAGTGAGTATTACTGCAGACTGAGTACTACTGCAGAGTGAGTATTACTGCAGAGTGAGTATTACTGCAGAGTGAGTATTACTGCAGAGTGAGTATTACTGCAGACTGAGTATTACTGCAGAGTGAGTATTACTGCAGACTGAGTATTACTGCAGACTGAGTATTACTGCAGACTGAGTATTACTGCAGAGTATTACTGCAGAGTGAGTATTACTGCAGAGTGAGTATTACTGCAGACTGAGTATTACTGCAGACTGAGTATTACTGAGTATTATTACTGCAGAGTATTACTGCAGAGTGAGTATTACTGCAGACTGAGTATTACTGCAGACTGAGTATTACTGCAGACTGAGTATTACTGCACGGTATTACTGAGAGTATTACTGCAGACTGAGTATTACTGCAGACTGAGTATTACTGCAGACTGAGTATTACTGCAGACTGAGTATTACTGCAGAGTATTACTGCAGAGTGAGTATTACTGCAGACTGAGTATTACTGCAGACTGAGTATTACTGCAGAGTATTACTGCAGAGTGAGTATTACTGCAGAGTGAGTATTACTGCAGAGTGAGTATTACTGCAGACTGAGTATTACTGCAGACTGAGTATTACTGCAGAGTGAGTATTACTGCAGAGAGTATTACTGCAGAGTGAGTATTACTGCAGACTGAGTATTACTGCAGACTGAGTATTACTGCAGACTGAGTATTACTGCAGAGTATTACTGCAGAGTGAGTATTACTGCAGACTGAGTATTACTGCAGACTGAGTATTACTGCAGACTGAGTATTACTGCAGAGTATTACTGCAGAGTGAGTATTACTGCAGACTGAGTATTACTGCAGACTGAGTATTACTGCAGAGTATTATACTGCAGAGTGAGTATTACTGCAGACTGAGTATTACTGCAGACTGAGTATTACTGCAGACTGAGTATTACTGCAGACTGAGTATTACTGCATAGTATTACTGCAGAGTGAGTATTACTGCAGACTGAGTATTACAGACTGAGTATTACTGCAGAGTATTACTGCAGAGTGAGTATTACTGCAGAGTGAGTATTACTGCAGAGTGAGTATTACTGCAGACTGAGTATTACTGCAGACTGAGTATTACTGCAGAGTGAGTATTACTGCAGAGTGAGTATTACTGCAGAGTGAGTATTACTGCAGACTGAGTATTACTGCAGAGTGAGTATTACTGCAGAGAGAGTACTACTGCAGAGTGAGTATTACTGCAGACTGAGTATTACTGCAGAGTGAGTATTACTGCAGAGAGATACTACTGCAGAGTGAGTATTACTGCAGACTGAGTATTACTGCAGACTGAGTATTACTGCAGACTGAGTATTACTGCAGAGTATTACTGCAGAGTGAGTATTACTGCAGAGTGAGTATTACTGCAGAGTGAGTATTACTGCAGACTGAGTATTACTGCAGACTGAGTATTACTGCAGACTGAGTACTACTGCAGACTGAGTATTACTGCAGAGTGAGTATTACTGCAGAGTGAGTATTACTGCAGACTGAATATTACTGCAGAGTGAGTATTACTGCAGACTGAGTATTACTGCAGAGTGAGTATTACTGCAGAGTGAGTACTACTGCAGACTGAGTATTACTGCAGACTGAGTATTACTGCAGACTGAGTATTACTGCAGAGTGAGTACTACTGCAGAGTGAGTATTACTGCAGAGTGAGTATTACTGCAGACTGAGTATTACTGCAGACTGAGTATTACTGCAGACTGAGTATTACTGCAGAGTATTACTGCAGAGTGAGTATTACTGCAGACTGAGTATTACTGCAGACTGAGTATTACTGCAGAGTATTACTGCAGAGTATTACTGCAGAGTGAGTATTACTGCAGAGTGAGTATTACTGCAGACTGAGTATTACTGCAGAGTGAGTACTACTGCAGAGTGAGTATTACTGCAGAGTGAGTATTACTGCAGACTGAGTATTACTGCAGACTGAGTATTACTGCAGAGTATTACTGCAGAGTGAGTATTACTGCAGACTGAGTATTACTGCAGACTGAGTATTACTGCAGACTGAGTATTACTGCAGACTGAGTATTACTGCAGACTGAGTATTACTGCAGAGTATTACTGCAGAGTATTACTGCAGACTGAGTATTACTGCAGACTGAGTATTACTGCAGAGTGAGTATTACTGCAGACTGAGTATTACTGCAGAGTATTACTGCAGAGTGAGTATTACTGCAGACTGAGTATTACTGCAGACTGAGTATTACTGCAGAGTATTACTGCAGAGTGAGTATTACTGCAGAGTGAGTATTACTGCAGAGTGAGTATTACTGCAGACTGAGTATTACTGCAGACCGAGTATTACTGCAGAGTGAGTATTACTGCAGACTGAGTATTACTGCAGAGTGAGTATTACTGCAGACTGAGTATTACTGCAGACTGAGTATTACTGCAGACTGAGTATTACTGCAGAGTATTACTGCAGAGTGAGTACTACTGCAGAGTGAGTATTACTGCAGACTGAGTATTACTGCAGACTGAGTATTACTGCAGACTGAGTATTACTGCAGAGTATTACTGCAGAGTGAGTATTACTGCAGACTGAGTATTACTGCAGACTGAGTATTACTGCAGAGTATTACTGCAGAGTGAGTATTACTGCAGACTGAGTATTACTGCAGACTGAGTATTACTGCAGACTGAGTATTACTGCAGAGTATTACTGCAGAGTATTACTGCAGACTGAGTATTACTGCAGACTGAGTATTACTGCAGACTGAGTATTACTGCAGACTGAGTATTACTGCAGAGTATTACTGCAGAGTGAGTATTACTGCAGACTGAGTATTACTGCAGACTGAGTATTACTGCAGAGTATTACTGCAGAGTGAGTATTACTGCAGAGTGAGTATTACTGCAGAGTGAGTATTACTGCAGACTGAGTATTACTGCAGACTGAGTATTACTGCAGAGTGAGTATTACTGCAGAGTGAGTATTACTGCAGAGTGAGTATTACTGCAGACTGAGTATTACTGCAGAGTGAGTATTACTGCAGAGAGAGTACTACTGCAGAGTGAGTATTACTGCAGACTGAGTATTACTGCAGAGTGAGTATTACTGCAGAGAGAGTACTACTGCAGAGTGAGTATTACTGCAGACTGAGTATTACTGCAGACTGAGTATTACTGCAGACTGAGTATTACTGCAGAGTATTACTGCAGAGTGAGTATTACTGCAGAGTGAGTATTACTGCAGAGTGAGTATTACTGCAGACTGAGTATTACTGCAGACTGAGTATTACTGCAGACTGAGTACTACTGCAGACTGAGTATTACTGCAGAGTGAGTATTACTGCAGAGTGAGTATTACTGCAGACTGAATATTACTGCAGAGTGAGTATTACTGCAGACTGAGTATTACTGCAGAGTGAGTATTACTGCAGAGTGAGTACTACTGCAGACTGAGTATTACTGCAGACTGAGTATTACTGCAGACTGAGTATTACTGCAGAGTGAGTACTACTGCAGAGTGAGTATTACTGCAGAGTGAGTATTACTGCAGACTGAGTATTACTGCAGACTGAGTATTACTGCAGACTGAGTATTACTGCAGAGTATTACTGCAGAGTGAGTATTACTGCAGACTGAGTATTACTGCAGACTGAGTATTACTGCAGAGTATTACTGCAGAGTATTACAGAGTGAGTATTACTGCAGAGTGAGTATTACTGCAGACTGAGTATTACTGCAGAGTGAGTACTACTGCAGAGTGAGTTACTGCAGAGTGAGTATTACTGCAGACTGAGTATTACTGCAGACTGAGTATTACTGCAGAGTATTACTGCAGAGTGAGTATTACTGCAGACTGAGTATTACTGCAGAGTGAGTATTACTGCAGACTGAGTACTACTGCAGACTGAGTATTACTGCAGAGTGAGTATTACTGCAGACTGAGTACTACTGCAGACTGAGTATTACTGCAGAGTGAGTACTACTGCAGAGTGAGTATTACTGCAGAGTGAGTATTACTGCAGACTGAGTATTACTGCAGAGTATTACTGCAGAGTGAGTATTACTGCAGAGTGAGTATTACTGCAGACTGAGTATTACTGCAGAGTGAGTATTACTGCAGAGTATTACTGCAGAGTGAGTATTACTGCAGAGTGAGTATTACTGCAGACTGAGTATTACTGCAGACTGAGTACTACTGCAGACTGAGTATTACTGCAGAGTGAGTATTACTGCAGAGTGAGTATTACTGCAGACTGAATATTACTGCAGAGTGAGTATTACTGCAGACTGAGTATTACTGCAGAGTGAGTATTACTGCAGAGTGAGTACTACTGCAGACTGAGTATTACTGCAGACTGAGTATTACTGCAGACTGAGTATTACTGCAGAGTGAGTACTACTGCAGAGTGAGTATTACTGCAGAGTGAGTATTACTGCAGACTGAGTATTACTGCAGACTGAGTATTACTGCAGACTGAGTATTACTGCAGAGTATTACTGCAGAGTGAGTATTACTGCAGACTGAGTATTACTGCAGACTGAGTATTACTGCAGAGTATTACTGCAGAGTATTACTGCAGAGTGAGTATTACTGCAGAGTGAGTATTACTGCAGACTGAGTATTACTGCAGAGTGAGTACTACTGCAGAGTGAGTATTACTGCAGAGTGAGTATTACTGCAGACTGAGTATTACTGCAGACTGAGTATTACTGCAGAGTGAGTATTACTGCAGACTGAGTATTACTGCAGAGTGAGTATTACTGCAGACTGAGTACTACTGCAGACTGAGTATTACTGCAGAGTGAGTATTACTGCAGACTGAGTACTACTGCAGACTGAGTATTACTGCAGAGTGAGTACTACTGCAGAGTGAGTATTACTGCAGAGTGAGTATTACTGCAGACTGAGTATTACTGCAGAGTATTACTGCAGAGTGAGTATTACTGCAGAGTGAGTATTACTGCAGACTGAGTATTACTGCAGACTGAGTATTACTGCAGAGTATTACTGCAGAGTGAGTATTACTGCAGAGTGAGTATTACTGCAGAGTGAGTATTACTGCAGACTGAGTATTACTGCAGAGTGAGTATTACTGCAGACTGAGTACTACTGCAGACTGAGTATTACTGCAGAGTGAGTATTACTGCAGAGTGAGTATTACTGCAGACTGAATATTACTGCAGAGTGAGTATTACTGCAGACTGAGTATTACTGCAGAGTCAGTATTACTGCAGAGTGAGTACTACTGCAGACTGAGTATTACTGCAGACTGAGTATTACTGCAGAGTGAGTACTACTGCAGAGTGAGTATTACTGCAGAGTGAGTATTACTGCAGACTGAGTATTACTGCAGACTGAGTATTACTGCAGAGTGAGTATTACTGCAGACTGAGTATTACTGCAGACTGAGTATTACTGCAGAGTATTACTCCAGAGTGAGTATTACTGCAGAGTGAGTATTACTGCAGACTGAGTATTACTGCAGACTGAGTATTACTGCAGAGTGAGTATTACTGCAGACTGAGTACTACTGCAGAGTGAGTATTACTGCAGAGTGAGTATTACTGCAGACTGAGTACTACTGCAGAGTGAGTATTACTGCAGAGTGAGTATTACTGCAGTGAGTATTACTGCAGAGTGAGTATTACTGCAGACTGAGTATTACTGCAGACTGAGTATTACTGCAGAGTGAGTATTACTGCAGACTGAGTACTACTGCAGAGTGAGTATTACTGCAGAGTGAGTATTACTGCAGACTGAGTATTACTGCAGACTGAGTATTACTGCAGAGTATTACTCCAGAGTGAGTATTACTGCAGAGTGAGTATTACTGCAGACTGAGTATTACTGCAGACTGAGTATTACTGCAGAGTGAGTATTACTGCAGACTGAGTACTGCAGAGTGAGTATTACTGCAGAGTGAGTATTACTGCAGTGAGTATTACTGCAGAGTGAGTATTACTGCAGACTGAGTATTACTGCAGACTGAGTATTACTGCAGAGTGAGTATTACTGCAGACTGAGTACTACTGCAGAGTGAGTATTACTGCAGAGTGAGTATTACTGCAGTGAGTATTACTGCAGAGTGAGTATTACTGCAGACTGAGTATTACTGCAGACTGAGTATTACTGCAGAGTGAGTATTACTGCAGTGAGTATTACTGCAGAGTGAGTATTACTGCAGAGTGAGTATTACTGCAGAGTGAGTATTACTGCAGACTGAGTATTACTGCAGAGTGAGTATTACTGCAGAGTGAGTATTACTGCAGAGTGAGTATTACTGCAGACTGAGTATTACTGCAGACTGAGTATTACTGCAGACTGAGTATTACTGCAGAGTGAGTATTACTGCAGAGTGAGTATTACTGCAGACTGAGTATTACTGCAGAGTGAGTATTACTGCAGAGTGAGTATTACTGCAGACTGAGTATTACTGCAGAGTGAGTACTGCAGAGTGAGTACTCTTCAGTAGGGTCTGAAGGAGTGGGTACAAGTATAAATGCAAAGCCAACCTTCAAAAACATCTCAAAATGATCTCATCCTCTTTATGGATATTGTTCATTCAACATCGATTAAATATCTATTCACTTAGAATCTTGCTGAATCCAATACATGCTGTGAAACAAAATAATAAATCTAGATGTATTTATTGTAAATTATTTCCTTATGCAAAAGTTTGATTTGTTTAATTAAATAATTTAATTTATAAATGAATTACTCATTACTGGAAGCATTCTAGTTGTGATGTTTATTCATTTCAGGTTATGGAAGGATCACTGGATTACTTGTCCGTGTATTTTTGGTTTAGCAGAAATGTATTGCTGATTTAATCTCCTGGGCGCCGAAGAAACAGCAGAGAGACGAAGATCATCAGTTCTGATCCGGGTGGATCTTTAAATGTCCGAAGCCTGGAGACGAGCAGGCAGCGGATCTATAGTCGCTCTATAACGGATCTATAGTCGCTCTATAACGGATCTATAGTTGCTCTATAATGGATCTATGTAGAAATCCTCCCAGGAAGCAGCAGATCTAGCTGTTCTTTTTCTCCCTGTTTCTGCTCTACTTTAAATCCTGTAAGTCGATGAAGATTCTGGCTCCAAAGGCTCCAGCTGCTGTTTTATCTGCCTGCTGCGTTAATCTGGACTCTACCAGAACCGGTTCTGCTGGTTCACCATGGAACGTCGTCACATCTTAAACATCCACTTCATCAGAGCAGCTCCTCACCGTGAACACGTCGTCGTCCCCGAGTTCGGCTTCGTTCTGCAGCGTAGATGAAGACGTGGTGGAACCTGCGGAGCAGAGAGCAGATCAGGGATCGGCGATCCAGAGCTTTCCTGCTGCTGGAGCGCTACAAGAACCGCTACAAGAACTGCTACAAGAACTGCTACAAGAACCGCTACAGGAAGCGCTACAAGAACCGCTACAAGAACCGCTACAAGAACCGCTACAGGAAGCGCTACAAGAACCGCTACAAGAACCGCTACAGGAAGCGCTACAAGAACCGCTACAAGAACCGCTACAGGAACCGCTACAAGAACCGCTACAAGAACCGCTACAAGAACCGCTACAGGAAGCGCTACAAGAACCGCTACAAGAACCGCTACAGGAACCGCTACAAGAACTGCTACAAGAACCGCTACAAGAACCGCTACAGGAAGCGCTACAAGAACCGCTACAAGAACCGCTACAGGAACCGCTACAGGAAGCACTACAAGAACCGCTACAGGAAGCGCTACAGGAAGCGCTACATGAAGCGCTACAAGAACCGCTACAAGAACCGCTACAGGAAGCGCTACAGGAAGCGCTACAAGAACCGCTACAGGAACCGCTACAGGAAGCACTACAAGAACCGCTACAGGAAGCGCTACAGGAAGCGCTACATGAAGCGCTACAAGAACCGCTACAAGAACCGCTACAGGAAGCGCTACAGGAAGCGCTACATGAAGCGCTACAAGAACCGCTACAAGAACCGCTACAGGAAGCGCTACAGGAAGCGCTACACAAAACCGCTACAGGAACCGCTACAGGAAGCACTACAAGAACCGCTACAGGAAGCGCTACAGGAAGCGCTACATGAAGCGCTACAAGAACCGCTACAAGAACCGCTACAGGAAGCGCTACAGGAAGCGCTACAGGAAGCGCTACAGGAACCGCTACAGGAAGCGCTACAGGAACCGCTACAGGAAGCGCTACAGGAAGTGCTACAGAAAGCGCTACAGGAAGCGCTACAGGAAGCGCTACAGGAAGCGCTACAGGAAGTGCTACAGGAAGCGCTACAGGAAGCGCTACAGAAAGCGCTACAGGAAGCGCTACAGGAAGCGCTACAGGAAGCGCTACAGAAAGCGCTACAGGAAGCGCTACAGGAAACGCTACAGGAAGCGCTACAGGAACCGCTACAGGAAGCGCTACAGGAAGCGCTACAGGAAGCGCTACAGGAAGTGCTACAGAAAGCGCTACAGGAAGCGCTACAGGAAGCGCTACAGGAAGCGCTACAGGAAGTGCTACAGGAAGCGCTACAGGAAGCGCTACAGAAAGCGCTACAGGAAGCGCTACAGAAAGCGCTACAGGAAGCGCTACAGGAAACGCTACAGGAAGCGCTACAGGAACCGCCGTGGGCCCGGTTCAGGACGGAGCAGGAAGGTTGGCCTCACTTCAGGCTTCTGCTCTCTTTTGACACGGATCCTTCTCCGGTTCCGTCGTTTCCTCGGGGAATCGGAGATGAACCTCCATCTCCCATTGGCTGCTGCTTATCAGAGACCAGGTTGGCATGGCAACAGGAGAGAAATCCAACATGGCTCTCCTCTGAGGGATCCAATGGTGTCCCCAGCCAAAAGGGACATATCCTGCTTCCTGCAGGTTCTGGTTCTGCCAGGACCTCCTCCCGTCCCGACAAGGGCCCCAAACCACCGACTTCCAGTGGGATCAGGATCAAGGCGCCCCCTGTGGTGGCAGGAACACAGCTCTCGCTTTGAAGACGCAGTCAGAGATCCTGTCTCACCCAGGGACACTTTGTCTCTGGAAGGACACCGTCCTTTAACAGAAGGACACAAAGACCAGGCTCTCCCTCTAATGTCCTCAATGTGTCCCTCTGATGTCCTTAGGGTCCCTCTAATGTCCTCAGGATGTCCCTCTAATGTCCTCAATGTGTCCCTCTGATGTCCTTAGGATCCCTCTAATGTCCTCAGGATGTCCCTCTAATATCCTCAATGTGTCCCTCTGATGTCCTTAGGGTCCCTCTAATGTCCTCAGGATGTCCCTCTAATGTCCTCAGGATGACCCTCTAATGTCCTCAATGTGTCCCTCTGATGTCCTTAGGGTCCCTCTAATGTCCTCAGGATGTCCCTCTAATGTCCTCAATGTGTCCGTCTGATGTCCTCAATGTGTCCCTCTAATGTCCTCAATGTGTCCCTCTAATGTCCTCAATTTGTCCCTCTAATGTCCTCAGGATGTCCCTCTGATGTCCTCAATGTGTCCCTCTAATGTCCTCAGGATGTCCCTCTAATGTCCTCAATGTGTCCCTCTGATGTCCTCAATGTGTCCCTCTAATGTCCTCAATGTGTCCGTCTGATGTCCTCAATGTGTCCCTCTAATGTCCTCAGGATGTCCCTCTAATGTCCTCAGGATGTCCCTCTAATGTCCTCAATGTGTCCGTCTGATGTCCTCAATGTGTCCCTCTAATGTCCTCAATGTGTCCCTCTAATGTCCTCAATGTGTCCCTCTAATGTCCTCAATGTGTCCCTCTAATGTCCTCAATGTGTCCCTCTAATGTCCTCAATGTGTCCCTCTGATGTCCCCAGTCGCCCCCTGGAGGACGGAGGTTGCCTCGTCAAAGCGTTTCCTGTCGTACCTTCTGCCAGGTCCTCCAGCGCTCGCCTCACGCCGCGGTCGAAGGCGCGGGCGTCGGACGAACACTGGAAGGTCAGGCCGCACTTCTTGTTGTCCACCTGCCAGTGGTGGAAGGTGGGCGTGGCCTTTGTGTAGACCAGGTCTTTCTTTAGGAAACACTGCAGAATCACCTGAGAGCCCAGAAACAAAGACGGAGCAGAAAACAGAAGCAAACAGGATTAAACTGGTTCAGTTGGTTTCCAGCATAAATCCTGTTGCTTTGAATCTTGTCAGTATTTGTGTTGCGGTTTGAAGCAGCTCTAGTTACACATGATCATCATCATCATCATCATATTAATGGTTGATCTAGATTTATAGATCTATACTAGATCTATAAATCTAGTATAGATCTATAAAATCTAGTATAGATCTATAAATCTAGTATAGATCTATAAATCTAGTATAGATCTATAAATCTAGTATAGATCTATAAATCTAGTATAGATCTATAAAATCTAGTATAGATCTATAAATCTAGTGAGCGCTTTAACTGAGCAATGAAAACCTAAAGCTGAAGTTTTTCTCCTCTGAAAAACCCAAACCGGATCAGGACGGTTCTGCCTGACTGGATTTTTCATTTGTTGCAGATTTATGGGACAAAGTTCTGATTTCGAAACGCTGCTGGTTGTTTTTCACCTGGTGTTCTGGACCGGTACCGGCCCAGCAGAACCGGTTCCGACCGAGCCCACCTGCCGGTCCTGGAGCCGCTCCCCGTGGATCAGGAAGTTCCGGCCCTGCAGCCCGTCGGGCCGCAGCCGGCACACCCCGACCCGGCTCAGGCAGCCGTCCAGCGCCAGCCAGCCGCCGCTGGACTCGTCCCGGGTCATCACCACCGCCGTGACCCGCACCACGTAGCTGTCGCTGCAACACAGGTCAAAGGTCATCAGAACACAACCCACACAGGGAGGAAACAGCCCCCACCAAAACAGAACCAAACAGAACCAGAAGATCAGGACGGGTTCACCGTGTCGGATCGACCCAACAGCCGAGACGGGGAGCGAACCAGAACCAGAACCAGATCATCAGCCCAACTCCATCTGAACCTCATCCATCTGGATCTCTCTCACAGGCTGGTTCTACAGAACCAAGTACTGGACCTGGTTCTCCTGGGTTTTGATTCTGTCAGGTTCTGGAAACCGGGCCCAGTTTGGTCCATATTTAATGAACAAACTTTACACTGAGATCAGAACCACGTCACAGAACCCGCTCTGATCAGAACCGCTCCAGGCTTTCTGCTGCTGGTTCTGTGAGCCGACCGGCCCAGCTGACCAGAACCTCCAGGGTTCTGCTGGGTAACTTCCTGGAGCAGCTGAGGTCCACAAGGAACCGGAACCAGCGGCCGAACTCTGACGATGACTCATAACATGCAGCCTTCCAGGAACCGGAGCTTCAGAACCGAACCGGGTCACCCTCATCCCCAGAACCTCTTGCCTCGGTGATGAAGAAGAGGCCCTCCTCACCCTCCTCTTCATCACTGGAGCTCAGACCTGATGCCGCACAAGAACCAGAACCACGAACAGAACCGGTACTCACTCGTCGGGCCGCGCCTCCTCGTTCATCTTCTCCGGTTCAGCTCCGTTTGGGTCGAGCCGCCGCGGCCGCCGCGCGGTGCGGCGATGGTTCGCCAGCAGCGGCGGTGGCGGTGGATGCGGTTCTGACGCCTCCGCCTCCTCCTCCCATCGGACCGTCCTCCTCCTTCAACCCCGCCGCCTCCTCCGGACCGGGCCGGGACCGCTGAGACCGAGCAGGAGGTTCTGGTGTCGGGGAGGAAGGCGCCGCACGATCCCCATCCTCCTCACTCCATGGTGGACTGGGCGGTGACGTCAGACCCGAAGGACCGCAACGATCACGTGTCTTCACCACAACATCATCATCATCATCATCATCATCATCATCATCATCATCATCATCATCATCATCATCATCATATTAATGGTTGTGGTTCTGAGCTGGACCCAGGTCTGGTATGACAGGGTGGTACCGGTACTGGGTCCTGATGGAAACCCATTTCCAAAAATAAATAAAAAAAACAAAGTCATAATTCAGAGTTTTAAATTTATTTCAAAAATATATTTATGAATTTATGTTTTATATATTTAACATCATGTAATGACGGTTTAATATGAAAACATCAGTCAGAAACAACCAATCAGAGTCAGGGGGCGGGTCTTAGTGCTGTCAATCAACCACTGCAGTTAGCATAGCCTGCTATTAAACAAAAAAATAAATAAATAAATGGTTCCATTCTTCACCTGCTGGAGACAAATATTTGTCTGATGTCCTTAAATGACACAACATCCGTTCTATGGCAAAACGTTTTAACATAAATTCTGTTTTACTGCCCTTACATTCCAGATATCTCAAATTGTTTTATGACTAGATGTTTTAGCAATTTAAGATATCTCTAATTATATTCTGACCAGTCAAAATGACGTGAGATTTACCATTGTTTTGTATGGAGACTTAATTTCAACATATCTACAATGATTTATTGATTATCTGAAATCCACATTTCAGATATCTACAATTAATTAGATTCAGAGCGGCCATCTTGGAGAGGTCAACCGTTCCACTCAGCCTGATATGTTTGACAGGCGCAATGAAGTGTCAGCGCATTTAATCGATCATAACTCGCAAAATACTTAACACATTTTTTGCTGTAAACCTCATTCAAACAGCTATCACAGCTACATTTACAAGAACATTATTTTAAAGTGTTTTGAATTGACTCCTCGGGCTGCTACCTTATCATGGTGGAGGGGTTTGAATGTCCCAATGATCCTAAGAGCTTTGCTGTCTGGGGCTTCGTGACCCTGGTAGGGTCACCCAAGGCAGACAGGTCCTAGGTGAGGGACCAGACAAAGTGCAACCTGAAAACCCTAACGATGAATGGCAACTTTGGATCTCGTGTTCCCTCGCCCACACGAGGGTCACCGGGGCTCCACCCTGGAGCCAGGCCTGGAGGTGGGGCACATTGGCGAGCGCCCGGTGGCCAGACTTTTACCCATGGACCCTAGGGTTAGCCTGCATGGCTAAAAGCCCACGGTGAGAGGTCGGGCAGGAGTGGGCATACTTGTTGCTCCCCATCTCGGCGCCTGTACGCTGTGGTACGACCCGGTGGATGAGAGGGTAGCCTCTGGGTTCTGACTGTCGCTTGTGCTTACAGGCCGAGCGACAATTCAGTCTAGCCACCCTTTTTGGAGTCTTTAGAGGGGGTACTGAAGAGTGACCCTCCTGGGGACTCCCTTGTTCTACTGGGGGACTTCAACGCTCACGTGGGCAATGACAGTGATACTTGGAGGGGTGTAGTTGAGAGGAACGCTCTCCCCAGTCTGAACTCTGGTGGTGTTCTGTTGCTGGACTTCTGTACTCGTCACGGATTGTCCATAACGAACACCATGTTCAGGCATAAGGGTGTCCATATCTGCACTTGGCACCAGGACACCCCAGGTCGCAGTTCAATGATGGATTTTGTCATCGTTTCATCAGATCTGTGGCCGTATGTCTTGGACATTCGGGTGAAGAGAGGTATGGAGTTGTCCAGTGACCACTACCTGGTGGTAAGTTGGCTCCGGTGGTGGGGGAGGATGCTGGTCAAACCTGGCAGCCCCAAACCTGTTGTGACGGTTTACTGGGAATGTCTGGCGGAGTCCCTTGCGAGATGGAGCTTTAACTCCCATCTCTGGCAGAACTTCAAACACGTCGCGGGGGACGTAGGGGACACTGAGTCTGAGCGGACCATGTTCCGTGAAGCAGTGCAGCACCAACACTGTTTACAGTGGGGATGGTGTGCTGCTGACCTCGACTCGGGACATTGTGGGCCGGCGGGCAGAATACTTTGAAGACCTCCTCAATCCCACTGACATGCCTTCCATTGAGGAAGCTGAGCCCGAGGTCTCTGCGTCAGGCTCTCCAATCTCTGGGGACGAGGTCGCCGAGGTGGTTAAAAAGCTCCTCGGTGGCAGAGCCCCGGGGGTGGATGAGATTTGCCCAGAGTTTCTTAAGGCTCTGGATGTGGTTGGGTTGTGTTGGTTGACGCGACTTTGCAGTATCGCATGGACATCGGGGGAAGTTCCCCGGGATTGGCAGACCGGGGTGGCGTCCCCCTGTTTAAAACGGGGGATCAGAGGGTGTGCTCCAATTATAGAGGGGTCACACTCTTAAGCCTCCCTGGCAAAGTCTATTCGGAGGTCCTGGAGAGGAGGCTCCGTCGGATAGTTGAACCTCGGATTCTGCAAGAGCAGTGTGTTTTTCGTCCTGGTCGTGGAACACTGGACAAGCTCTACACCCTCAGCAGGGTCCTGGAGGGTACATTGGAGTTTGCCCAACCAGTCCACATTTGTTTTGTGGACTAGGCGCAGCCGAGGTGTTGAGGGGATCCGTTTTGGTGGCCTTAGGATTCATCTCTGCTTTTTGCGGATGATGTGGTCCTGTTGGCTTCATCGGGACGTGACTCTCTCTCGCTGGAGCGGTTCGCAGCGTGCAGGATGAAGCGGCCGGGATGAGGATCAGTGTCTCCAAGTCCGAGACCATGGTCTTGAGCCGGAAAAGGGTAGAGTGCCTTCTCCGGATCGAGGGGGGTGTCCTGCCCCAAGAGGAGGAGTTCAAGTATCTGGGATCTTGTTCATGAATGGGGGAAGAAGGGAGTGGGAGACTGACAGGCGGATTGGCGCAGCGTCCGCCGTGAAGCGGGCGCTGTAAGGTCCGTCGTGGTGAAGAGAGAGCTGAGTCAAAAAGCGAAGCTCTCGATTTACCGGTCGATTTATGTTCCTACCCTCATCTGTGGTCATGCGCTTTGGGTCATGACCGAAAGAAAGAGATTGCAGATACAGGCGGCTGAAATGGGTTTTCTCCGTAGGGAGCTGGGCTCTCACTTAGAGATAGGGTGAGAAGGTCAGTCATCCTGGACGGACTCAGAGTAGAGCCGCTGCTCCTCCACATTGAGAGGAACCAGTTGAGGCTCGGGTATCTGGTCAGGATGCCTCCTGGACGCCTCCCAGCTGATGTGTTTCGGGCACGTCCCACCGGGAGGAGGCCCTGGGGAAGACACGCTGGAGGGACTATGTCTCCCGGTTGGCCTGGGAACGGCTTGGGATTCCCCTAGAGGAGCTGGAATAAGTGGCTGGGAGAGGGAAGTCTGGGCCTCCCTTCTTGACCTGCTACCCCCTCGACCCGACCCGACCCAGATGATGTATGGATGGACGAATTGACTAATGCATGGTTCAATAGGCTTTGTGGAGAAAACATGATACAGTTGGAATATAATGTTTTAATATTGATGTATGATGATCATTTTACAAAGCAGACAACCAGTCAACATTTTTATTTATTATTTAGTAATATGAATACAATCATAGAGAAACAAATATGATTAGATAATGATCAATACTGAACAATATGCATTAAACTACACATCTCAGAGATTCATCAGTGCAGTGAATCGTCTCATTTCCCTTTTCTTCCTCACATCGTCTTTCTGAAACCTTCAACACAAAAACTTTAGACAAGTGAAGGAATTACACTTGTTAGGAAATAATTAAAGCTTTTAAAGATTCACAAAGCCTCGGTATTTGCTCGGGATTACAGCAAAGAAATATTAGCTGGCACAAAATATAAATATGTCCATCTTCCTTGTGAAAAGTTTCCCTCCGAGATCTCACGACAACAACGTGTCGATCTGAACAGAAACATCTGGCGGTGCCGAGGGACGACCGCTCCAAGATGGCCGCCGTGTTTCTGCAGGGCAGCCAATCCGGGGTCTCCTCTTTATGTCATGTCGACGCTCTTGAACCCATTGCCGAAAGGAACTCTGGGAAACAGACAACATGGCGCGATGTTCAAATTCCAAAATCATTTTGAACTGACGTCAGTGAGAGTTTCATCCGTATGAACGGAGGCCGAAGGCGGCTGGAGCCGCTGGCGGCGGTCGGAGCTCCCAGGAGGAACCGCCTGAGCCGCAGACGGAGCCAGACGGGACCGGCGGAGGTTCTGGAGTCCGCCCGGAATCAGACAGAACCAGGTCGGTACCGATAGGTTCTGTTCGGGACCCGGTTCAGGCTGTCCGTCTGATTCCATTCAAGAATCTGTTGGTTTTAGGTTTTCTCCAGAGTTATCCGCTGGTGAGCCGGTTCCGATCCAGAAACAATGATATTACAAAGAGTTCTGTTCAGACTTCTATTCGGCACCGAACAGATTTCTGATTTGTCAGAGCCGATTTAAATATCTCGAAATGTTTGAGTTTAGTTGTCTGTCAGAACCCAGACAGTCAGGGTTCGGTTCGGTTCGGTGAAATCTGATGACTGTAATCGGGACGTTTTCTCCACTATCAGAGTTCTGCTCACTCGGTTCTGTTCGTGGAAATGTTCGGGGATCAGATTCTAACAGTTTCACCTTCATAGAGTTCAAGACCCCACCAGGATCCCAGGAACCAAACCCAGTTCGGTTCCGGGTCCGGACTCCCCGTATAACGACCCGGATCTCCAGCAGGACATCGTCTGGGACGCCGCGTCCCCGACGCCGCCCTGCCGATCCGGTAAGGTTCTGGCAGAACCTCCCGGTTCTCCGCCTCCTGCGGTTCCTTGACTTTGCTTGTGTTGCGTTCAGGAACAGTAGGGAAAAAGGTCGCCGCTGGAGGCGCCGTGAACATCTCAGAGATCGTCACCA
The DNA here is from genome assembly GCF_027474105.1 of Poeciliopsis prolifica. Classification (NCBI taxonomy): domain Eukaryota; kingdom Metazoa; phylum Chordata; class Actinopteri; order Cyprinodontiformes; family Poeciliidae; genus Poeciliopsis; species Poeciliopsis prolifica. Next base: position 422,787 of record NW_026562529.1, read on the forward strand.
GGATCGCTCCAAAGGTCAGCGGCGTCTGGTTGGGTCTGGTGGAACCGGGCCAGACCAGAACCCTGGCTAATGTTTTGGTTGTGTCTGCAGCACGGCCGGCCTCGGGTCAGCGAACCGGCGCTGCAGCAGTGGATCGGAGACAGCGCCGCCCTGTCCTGCACTCCGGACCCTCAGGGCCCGCGGGCCAACAAGCGCTCTCCCAGGTGGGTTCTGGAGGCCCGGTTCTGAACATTAGCTCTGGCAGAAGTTGAGATCCAGAACCGAGTGGCCGGATGGAAACGCTCCAGAACCAGAATTTAACTTTGGTTCTGTCTCCTGCAGAGCGACTGGAGTGGAGAACCTGCTGCGACTCGCCAGGCAGCTGGACCAGAACCTGTTCCAGAACCAGAACCTGGAGGAGTTTCTGACTGGGGAAGGTCAGGGGCCTAGTTCTTTTGTACCGGAACCCCGGTCTAACCCAGATTTCCTGCAGGACGACCTGGACTTTCTGTTTGACGATCCGACCCAGACGCCGAGCAGAACCCTGAGTCGAGGTCCGACTCAGAACCGACCCGGTTCAGCGTCCCAGTGTGGTTCCGGTCCGGCCGCCTCCGGGACGTGCCGTGGACCCGGTTTGGTTCAGAACCAGTTAGAAGACGACTGGGAGAACGATGACCTGCTGAACGATGCGCTGGTTCTGGAGATGACCCAAAACCCGGACCGCTTCCTGGTTCCGAAGCTCTGCTCCACCCAGAACCCGGCTGGTTCTGGTCAGGGTTGGGTTGCTCCGTTAGTCGGAACCAGAATTGAGAAAGAAAACCTGGACCCAGCCTGGAACCCGGGCTGGAGTTCTGGTTCTGGGAAGTGGGTCCAAACGAGATCAGAACAGAACCGGTTCTCCTCCGCCTCCAGAGCTCCAGAACCGGGTCAGACGTGCAGCTTGGAACCAGAAACCCAATGGTTCTGGAGCGACCCAAGGAACCGGGCCGGTCCTGATGGGCTGGACGTTCTGGGCGATCTGGACTCCGTGTTCCGGTCGGAACCAGTCTGGGACGGCCTGGCTGACGACCTGCTGTGTGAGATGTGTGAAGACCTGGAGAACCGAATCCAGGTCCAAACGGACCGGACCGGGTCCGACCAGACGGCGGCGCCGCAGCCAACCCACAGAACCTCTGGAAACCGGATCCCACCGGACCCGCCCGGACCAGCGAGCTGCTCATTGGCTGCCGCGCCGCTGAAGCAGCCAATCGGCTTCCAGCTGCCTTTGCCTGCTGTCGTTTTCAGGAACAAAACCGGGTCAGAACCGTCTTCGGCGCCGCAACCCAAAGACGCCCGGTACTTCACCTTCACCATGGCAACTGAGAAAGGTGAGACCCGGGTCATCAGTTACCCCGCCCGACCTCCTGTTCCCATGGAAACAGCTGGACAGTGTGATGTCATAGCTGGAGTTGACGATGTCATTTCCTGTTGTTGCAGGGAAATGTTCGGCCTCAGAAATAGCTGAAGAAGCAGCAGGCGCTGGAGAGGCGGCGACGGCGGCTGGCCCGGACCGGAACCGGCCGGACCGGAACCAGCTGACTCTGACCGGACCGGAACCGGCCGGACCGGACCGGACCAGAACCGGCTGGCCCGGACCGGACCGGAACCGGCTGACTCTGACCGGAACCGGCTGACCCCGACTGGAACCGGCTGGACCGGACCAGAACCGGCTGGACCGGACCGGAACCGGCTGACCCCGACCGGAACTGGCTGACCCGGACCGGAACCGGCTGACCCGGACCGGAACCAGTTGATTATGTTATAGATTTAAACCGGCGATGATGTGTTCAGGGACCGCAGGACAAGCCGCAGCAGGACTTTGGACTCTTTCTCTATCGGTTCTGTTTGTTTCTGTTCTAAAATGAAAATTCCTTCCAAATGTTTTTCCAAGTTTCAGAAACATCATCACAGTTATTTCTTCCTCTGTGTTATGTTTTATCTATAAATTGATGATTTCTGGCGGACTGGAATCAATCTGCCTTCAGTGACGTCATCAGGAGCAGTTCAACGGTTTCTGGACGTGCTTCCTGTTGTACTGTCCCTTTAAGGCCTCAGCAGCCTCCTTCCCACTGAGCGCTCAGTTACCGATTTAAACCTAATTGAATCTGAAGTTAAGAAAAGTTTCCTGAGCTGCAGTGACCTGATGAACCATCTGCAGCTTCCTGTCTCCAAACTGAGGACCAAGTCAAAAGCTAACAGCATCCAGTTCATTTATAAATGTCACCATTTCAAACTAGTTAGCAAAGCAAGTCGCTAAGTAAATATTTAATTGACCATTAAAATTGTATCAACATATTTAGTGTTATGACTCCATCAAGCCCAAAGGCAACAACCAGCAAAAAGTGAATTAACAATATTGATTGTTTACTGCAATAAGAGGTTTCCTGTTCACTTCATTCGTCGTTCAGCCTATAAAGCTCTGCAACGTTCACTGCAGAGTGATCACATCCAATCCCAACCCAGATCCCTCCAACAGAACCGGCTCCCAGACATGACATGTGAGTATTCAGGAAGTGACCCAAAGACAAAATACTGGAGGTTGGAGGCTCCAACGCTGATCAATGCTCGCTGCATGGTACCACCCCCAGGAACATTTTTCTGGCCCCGCCCCTATAGGGAACATTTTTCTGGCCCCGCCCCTGTGGGGAACATTTTTCTGGCCCCGCCCCTGTGGGGAACATTTTTCTGGCCCCGCCCCTGTGGGGAACATTTTTCTGGCCCCGCCCCTATAGGGAACATTTTTCTGGCCCCGCCCCTATAGGGAACATTTTTCTGGCCCCGCCCCTGTGGGGAACATTTTTCTGGCCCGACCCTATAGGGAACATTTTTCTGGCCCCGCCCCTGTGGGGAACATTTTTCTGGCCCCGCCCCTGTGGGGAGCCGTTCTTTCTGTTCGGGTCTGACCGCGCGACTCAACGGTGTCAGCGTGTCAACAACATGTTAACATGCTGACAGAGGATGAAAATGTTCATATTCTGTTTGTTTTTTAACTAAATGATCCTTAAAATAAAGGATTTGTTGGGTCACAGTTGGGTCTGGTTCTGGTACTGACCCGTTCCAATGGACTGAGCTTAGACTCTAAAGTGATCAGTTTTTATCAACATAAAGAGGACTGCTCCTGGTTCTGACTTCCTGTCTGATTCGTCGGCCCCGACCTGGACCGGATCCGGTTGGGTCAGTCATGAGGCCCACAGGAACTCCAGAACTCGGCTTTATTCACGGCTACGGATGAATACAAAACAAGAAGCAACATTTCAGATTTGGCAAAATGATTCTATGAAATCAGCGGCTGCAGCAGAGAGAAGCGCCGCAGGAGGAGAAAACCACAGAAGAAGAAGAGGAAGTCCTCCTCTCAGCAGATGACGGATTCCTCCGCTGCTGAAAGTAGTCCCACACAAGTCCGACTGGACTCAAAGTTTCTCAATGAAACAAAAACAAACAGAACACAATCAGAACACTCAAACGGATCCGGTCCTGGTCCAAAGTTCTGATCTGGCCCGGGTTTTCCTTCCAAGCAGCCAGATAAATCAAACATGAGCCCAATCCGGCTCAGATGTCCCGGTTCTGGTGGGGGTGGGATGGACTGAATCTGGACAACCGGACCAGTTTGACCAGTTTAATTTGGCTGCATTGAAGTAAACCATGTAGGACTGGATCAGAACCTTTAAACAGAACCGCTCTTCATTCTGGTCTTTAGTGAACAGATGCAAACCGGTTCTGCTCCGGACCCAGTCTCAGAACCGGACCCAGTGTTCAGCTGAAGAGCAGCCGGTTCTGGCGGGGCAGAGGAACGGGGAGCGGTTCTGGTCCGGCTCAGTTGAAGACCTCCTTGTTGATCCACATCAGGGTCCGGGTCTCGTTGGGTTTGCACTCGTACTCGATGTTGCTGAACTTGTTGCCGAACTGGCAGTGCTCCCGCTTGTAGTAGTTGTAGAACTTGACCTGCCAGACCGTCTCGAACGACCCGGCCTTGTTGAACTGCAGAGACAGAACCAGAACCAGCATCAGAACCAGCATCAGAACTGTTCATGTTCAGGTTCTTCTGCTGAACTCAATCTGTTAGTTTGGGATTTAAAAACAGGCAGGATTTTGTGCTCCTGGTCCGGTCCGGTCCGGTCCGGTCCACCTGCAGTTAGCTGTTCAGAACCTGAGGCTGGCCTTGCTGCAGACATTTCTATCTATGTGTAACAGCTAGAAATGTCTGCTTTTAGTGGTCAGACTGGTTCTGCTGGTCAGACTGGTTCTGCTGGTCGAACTGGTTCTGCTGGTCAGACTGGTTCTGCTGGTCAGACTGGTTCTGCTGGTCGAACTGGTTCTGCTGGTCAGACTGGTTCTGCTGGTCAGACTGATTATTGGGTTACATTATAATAAAATATGCAGAGCGTGAAATGTGGTGATTTCTTGGTGGGTCTGATGTAAATGGAGCCCTGAGAATAAATCAAGGCTCCAGATTCTCAGAGGTTAAAGGTCAGCAGAGCCTCCATGTTCTTCTGAACTCTCAGGTCTCAGTACCTCCTTGGGGTCATGACCTCACCTCTATGCTGACTTGGATGGGCTGGCGGTCTCCGCTCTTGGTGTGTGGGACGCCCTCGGTGTCGTAGCGCCCGTGGTAAACCACCGACTCCTCGTCTCTGGACTGCTGCTCCAGAGGGAACACGATTCCTCCGATGTTCATGTTGCTGCGAGGAAAAGCAGGAAGAGGAAGCGCTCGTCACATGACCTCAGGGGTCAGACTCTGAACCGGAACCTGGATTCAGAGCCGGAGGAACGTGAGTCAGAAATTTTCCTGAATTTTTCCTGTTGAATTTGGAATCAATTTTCCAGAAAAGCTTCTGAAATATTCTGAGGGGGGCTTTAGGGGGCTGTGGCCCCACCTGGAATATACTCCCCTGCCCCCATACAAAGACTGTCTTGACAATCAAGACAAAAACTTAATCAATAAATAAATACATTCAAAATAATTACATATATAACTTCTATTTTTCTGTTAGTGGTAACATCCTAAAAATGTTTTTCTTTTGTTTTCAAACCCTAATAAATGATTTGTCATTTATTTTTTTCTGAAGTTACACCAAGAAATAAAGAAAAAAATAAAATTAGATTTTTCTTCTTTAAGAAAAACACGATATTGATATATAATTTGTTTTGTTTTTTTCTGTTTTGGTGAAGAGATTAAAAGAGAAAATTATAGATAATTATTTTTTTGTTATTAGCACATCATAAAAAATAAAGAAGAAAAGGGAATTATTGATGTTTTTTGCGCCGCCCTGCAGTGACGACAAACACGTGACTCCAGGTAAATCTGAATCACCTGCAGGTTTTGCTGTCCAATTATTACCAACAATTATTGGAAATATTGGCTGATTTCTCTGAAGGAGTTTCAAACCATCTGCAACCGAAACATCCAACCTGATCCCGCATCATTAATTCAGGGGTGTCGTTTGCTGCGGCCTGCAGGAGGAGGAGGAAGAGGAGGAGGAAGAGGAGGAGGAGGAGGAAGAAGAGGTTGCAGATCCAGCGGGTCTCTCCTGTCCTGATGACCTCTGACCCCTCCCTCCCTCCCTCCAGCGCAGCGCGCAGGGATCTTACGTGGCCTCCAGGGCTCCGGGCTTCACCGCCACCTCGACCCGGTACTTGGATCCCGTCAGCAGCTTGATGGTTCGGCTCTGGCCGAACCGGGTTCCGTCCACCTTGAAGAAGACGGGCCCGTCGTTCGGCTGGATCCGGAGCGCGACCTGGATGCTGATGATCGGCGGGACGTCGTCCATGTTCCCGGGATGCGGCTCTGGCTGCTGGAGGAGAGGATGCTGAGAGGGACCAGCGGCTTCCGGTCGCACCTTTCACAATAAGAGCGGAGCCAGCCCTGGCTCAACACTGATGATGTCATTTCCGAATTTATTAATTTAGGTTTGTTTATTTTTTAAGATTCTGACTTTTTCCATGCGATCATATCTGGAGCTTCATGTCATTTTAGTTATTTAAGCTCATAAAGTGTCGAATGGTTTCAGTTTTTAAATGCTTGCATCACATTGTCATCATTATTTCTCTTCTTGTGTTTTTAATTTCCTTCAAACTTAATTTACGGTGATCGATTATCAGTGTTCAATAATTCATATCAAAATGTTCAGCTTCTTCTTTGACTTGTGGTCGTTTCAACTATTATACAATCTGATATATTTCAAATAGTATCGACATTTCAGCCACATAGAAAACCATCAAACTTTTAATCAGTCGTTCAGCTCTTGTCAAATTACTCAGATTTTGTGTCTTATGTTTTTAAATCATGACTGAAGTTTTATGCAGATTTTTTCAGGTTTTCAGTTTTACAGTGTAATCCAGAGCCTGAATGCTAACGCGCTTTTCCAAACTTCACCACATTTTCACAAACAAAATGCTCCAGTTGAAACACGTGATGCTCTGCAGAAACAGTTTTCGCTTGAAAACGTCTGTCTGCTTCCAGGGAAGATGATGATTTATGTTTCATCATGAAGTGGGGCCCAACCGGGCCAAACCAGGCCAACCAAGCCAACCAGGTTCCAGTTTAACAAGTCCTGACTCTCAGCTCTGTTTATACCAGTTGATGGGCTTCAAACTGAGGATCAGTTTCACTCCTCCAGAACCTTCTGGTCGGTTCATTCAGCAGAATTTAAATGATTTAAATTCTGCAAGTTTACATTTAATTCATTTTACTAGATGAATGTGAGACCGCTATGATCAACAGCAGCATTAATAAATGTGTTTTACGAAGCTTTCTCTGTAGATAAATGATGATTGATGCATGATGATTGGCTGTTTCATTCAGGAACCAATCAGAACCCAGCAGGATCAGACATGGAGGAATGATGCTGCCATGTCCAGACCGGCCGCCAGGGGGCGTTCCGATCCGGACCAGCTGGTTCTGCCGTCTGATGTCCCACTAACATCACTCAGATCTCAGACAGGAAACAGGAAGTGGACTGTAAACAGAACTTCCAGCTCACATATATTTACACCAAATTCATCCACCATGATCAGATTTCTTTAAAATCATTAAATATGTACATACAGTCATCTGTGTTGCATTAAAGTGAACTCAGAGAAAAAAACATGTTAGAATCAAAATCAGGGAGAAGTGCGTCATCATCGTCTCTATCATCTGTCGAGCTCCGCCTGCAGGATCTCCCCCCAGGTCTCTGCGTCCAGCGGCGCCATCTTGCTGCCCAGCAGCTCATCTGCAGAGCGAACGCCGCTGTAGCGGCCGGCTAGCCAGGCCGCCTTCACCCGGCTGCGGCTGTAGTTCCTCAGCAGGGTCACCTGGTGGGGAAGGAAGCACCATCAGCTTCCTGTCTGCAGACCGGCCACCATTAAAATGACCACAGAGAAAAGGAAACAGGAAGCAGCAGAGCTTTGATCTGCAGCCAATGAAACAGGAAGAGGCTCAGAGACAAAAACGTGAGGCTCCATCAGGTTTGAACATCAAACTGGAGCTTTCTGTTCCACTGAAAATGTTTCCATCTGATGACAAACATCCAGAATGCAGCTGAAAATCAAAACTTTACAGTCATGTTTTCCTCGTTACTCACTGTGCTAGCTAAAGCTAGCTGCACAAAGCCTAAAGCTCTAATCATTAGCTTTAGGCTAATGATTAGCTTTAGGTTAATCATGGCATTTAGCAGAAGCTTGTGTGTTAGCATTAGCTTCAACTGTGATGATCCAGCCTGTAGTTCCACAACAGAATAAAAGTCTTCAGCTGCAGCGCATCATGAGGACAGGAAACGGAAATGCTACCTAAACAGACTTCACCTACTTCAAAATAAAAGCGTAATGAATACCAACTGCTCAAAGTCCTCTCAACATCTGATAACCAGCTTCAACATGGATATCAAACTTTATTCAACTGAATGTTTACAAAACAGCCAAGTAAATTAGCAGCAGACTCACCTTCCAGGAGAGGCCGTCGCTGCGGTCGCTGTCCACCTCCCGGCGACACACGGCCCGGACCAGCATGCACTGCTGCCTCCACAGCTGCTCGTTGTCATCGATGATGGAGCGCCACAGTTTGCATGTCCTCGAGGCTCGGCACAGGCTTTCTGCGTCCAGCTCTCTGAAAATCCTCACGCTCATCTCCGTGGGAAGAGTCTCTGCGAAGTTCTGGGAGCCGCAAGGTTCCAGGGACGTCAGGCCGGCTCTTCGCTCACAGAGCAGAAACACTGAGGAGGGCCCCGCACACTCATGCTGCATAATACTGCAACGGGGCGGACCGCCTGAGACACACACCCACTTACACAGCTGGAGGGGAGCTGAGCCTGGAGCAGAACCAGAACCAGAACCACTGCTCAGGTCCAGAGGAGCGAGAAAAATCTTCCTCCAAAAACAGGAAGCTTCCCTTGGAAGTAAAGATGGTTTCATTTTTAGTGAAATAATCTGACAGGAAACCAGCTGAACAAAACCCAGAAATTACAAAGAAGAAGAAGAAAACACAAATATACATTTAAAGCTGTTTCTGTAGCAACGCGTTTCTGTAGCAACGCGTTTCTGTAGCAACGCGTTTCTGTAGCAACGCGTTTCTGTAGCAACGCGTTTCTGTAGCAAAGCGTTTCTGTAGCAACGCGTTTCTGTACAATCACACTTATGAAATGAAACAAGACACAATATGAAGCTTACCTTATTTAAAGAGAAACCCACTCTGAGAACTTTTCTGGGGCAAAAGGTTAAATAATTACCCTGGTTATGCTAATATTGCTCACCATCACACCTACTTAGTCTATGCCAAACCACGCCATGCTGAGGAAAGTCCATGCTGATTGGATGACTCCTGTGGCCCTGGACTGGCCCTGGACTGGCCCTGGACTGGCCCTGGACTGGCCCTGGACTGGCCCTGGACTGGCCCTGGACTGGCCCTGGACTGGCCCTGGACTGGCCCTGGGCCAGCCCAAATAAGTCGATATAAATATAAATAAACAAGTCAATACAAACACATAAACTTGAAAAGGATAAAACTGGGGGTTAGGGGGTTACAGTGAGCCCAGGGCCCCTCCGGACTTCAGACCAGCCCTGCAGGTGTTTCTCTTTGGACCACAACGTCCCTTCAGAATATTAGACCCGGTTCGTTTTTGTCAGCAGTGGGTTTGTGAGCACACAGACTTTGTTGTCCATCATTGACAGAATATTTGACATTTTTCGGCCACATTTCCTCTATTCCCCGGAGTTCCTCATGAACTGTTTCAGGCTCTTAATCCCAGATAAACTGGGACAATAATTATGAAACTTTCTATCAGAGTTCATAAAAACATGTTGACCATTTACTTTTCAAAAAAATAAGTGACTATGTTACCTGAACTACAGGAAGGCTTCGCAGCGGCTCTTTAAATGTCCTAACGGCTGTTTACACTGCGATATGACGTCAACGCGTCATGAAGGTTTGGCGCATGCGTACAAAGCACACTTGGCCGTTATTTATTTTTAAATTTCTTTTCTTCCTCTTTTAAAATAAATTATTAAAAGCGATTTTTACATACGAATATTTAGATGGTTTATTAATCAAAAACTATAATTTTGAAATTTTTTTTGCTTTCATTCACCAACTTAGTTGTATTTTCAGTAACACAAGTAGCCCACCCATTAAAATTATGAACGCAATAAAGTGAAAGCAGATATGCAGAATTAAACTTTTTATCCATTATGAGGTAAAATGCGTTGAAATGTTTCTTGTATGGAAATTTTTCAGTTAACCAAAAAGATGTTAAAAGTTGATGTTTTCAGAGTAGTTTGGTTGTTCTCCACTGCGCATGCTCTCCTGGACCCCGGAAGTTTTGAATCTGAAAGTTGCTGTCCCGTGGAGCTAATTTGTTTTCATTTTTGATTTTTCCAACTGTTTATTCTTAAAACTAATTTGTTCCGATAAGTCCTAAAGAATCGGACTTCAAAACCTTCCGCTGTCTTCCGGCTGAGTGAGCGGGCCGCCGCTCTCGGTCCCGCCCGGAGCAGAGCCTCATGTCCGGCTTCGGCCTGGTCCCGGTGGACGGCGGGGATCTGGTCCCGCTGCCGCCGGGTGAGACGGTGCTGGGTCGGGGACCCTTCCTCGGGGTGAGTCCTTCTGGGAAATGATTTTATCCCATTTCCGCACTTCCCAGTTCATCTGAAGAGGTTCAAAGGTCAGGATACTGCGAGGCAGCTGGGTTTACTGCACGTCCTGCTTCTGGAAGTATTTGCTATGTTTATATGACATAGATGTAGCACAGAGCTGTTTCTGACTGCACAGAGAAACCCTGCGACAGAAAGATGTGGTAAACATGAAGATGTTCCTGTTTTCACCAGATCAGTGACCGCAGAGTCTCCCGCCGCCACGGTCTGCTGGACAACCTGGACGGACAGCTGCGGCTCAAACCGGTGCGTTCAGGAACAGCTGCACGTGTCGTTATTCCCATCATCAGAGCTCAACGTCACTAAAAACTGAGCTGATACAAGCCCAGAAATTAGCATGCTCACCCCTCAAGGGTTTTTATAATGCCCATCAAACTCATGACTTAAGGATGATTTTTCAAGATGGCTGCTGTTTTTGTCATCAAAGACGACACGTTGTCCTAATGGTTAGCGTTAGCGGTTTAGTGTTAGCTTATCCTAATTTTAGCTGAATCACTAGACTCTTTTCAGTGATTGGTTGATCAGTTTACAGTTTGGTGATATTTGATGGTATTCCATGATCTGGTGAAGGGTTTGCCTTTAAACTTCCTCATTTCTTCACGTTTCTCTCGAAAGCAGCAGAATTTCTATCAGTTGGTAAAAATGAATTTAGAAAAGGATTTTTTTTCTACTTTTGTGTCAGTTTGATGCGCTACACATCGTACTCAGCAGTGGGTGCTATGGCACAGAGAAACTCTTACATCACTTCCTCCCAGCAGACCCACGTCAACCCGTGTTTCCTCCTGTCGTCCCCGAACGATGACCCCCGACCCCTGGAGAGGGACTCCTGGCACCGGCTTCACCCTGGAGACCAGTTCTCTCTGCTGCCGGGTCGCTTCATCTACAGGGTGGCGACTGCCGGCGCGGAGAGGAGTGCGTCCAGGTACCCCAGGCGTTTTCACACCGATGGCGGGGCGTCTCGCTCTACCGGGATGAGGTTAATTACGGTGCTTTGTTCTCATGTCCCGCTGCAGCTCTGACTGCAGGAACAGTCAAAACTTTGAGGAAGACGACGGAGCTCTTCCTTTTCCTGCCGGGTCTGATGCGGCGGCTCCTCTGGAGGTCAGGCCGGGTCAGGAACAGACTTCCTGTCCAGACAGGAACCGGCACAGCAGCGATTTCAGGCAGGTCTGTCCTCAGAGGAGACTGAGCGCCGTGGTCCACAGGCGGCCATGTTGAGAATGGCGTTCCCTCCAGACTCAGAAATGTCCAGATACATTTCACATATTTAAAAAACACTCAAAATCATAAATCTGCACGAAAAACATGATAATTTTCATTGATTAAAGGTGTAAATTTCGGCTCTCCAGATCCATCTGCTGCGTTTCAAACACCAATCTGAGTTTATAATCTCTGGAAACCTTTTTTCTGACACTTTTAGAATTTCTCAGTTTCAGTTGAATAAAATTCTGCTTTTAATGATGGAAAATTATCATTTTATCTTGAAATGTGGCAACTTTTTAAAAATCACAGTATTTTTAATAATATGTGGAAGGAATTTCTGTTTGGTTGAGCTCTGTGTGGAACTCAACAGGAAGTTGTTTTTCCCTGACAGGAAGTCTGGGCTCCATGTCTGGACAGCGTTCAGAGCGACGAGGCTCCGCCCCCTCCCAGGAGGCGGGTCTTACCTGCCTGGATGATGGCGGCTTCCAAAGGTAACAGGCAACTATCGTTATGGCAACATCTTCTATCTAATGATCAGTTTTCCTCCAAATATTGATTTACATTTAAGGTCATTTCTGTAGCACATTTTCAGCAACAAGTTAAAACAAAGTGCTTTACAGGAATTAAAGGGAAATACACATAAAAAAAGAAACCAAAGGAAAGAGCAGAAGAAGAAAAAGAAACTAATGTTGATCCAAAGTAAATAAACTAGATCCTCCTGTTCAGGTTGCTAGATCTAACCCTCTGTTTTCTGTGAACATAATGAAAACAGAGGTGATGGTGTTCAGACCCAGTGGCTCCTGTGAGTCCTCCTCTGTTGACCTTTGACCCTTGGAGGTTTATTTTAAACCTGTTATTACAGACCTTGGTTTTAAGGTGGACAGTGATTTTAAATTGGACAGCCACATTAGAGCTGTGGTTAAGTCCAGTTTTTATCATGTAAGGCGATTGGCATCAGTGAAATCTTTTCTTTCCAGGCAGCATTTTGAACAGTGATCCACGCTTTTATTTCAACTCGACTGGATTATTGTAACTCTCTATATCTGGGAGTCAGTCAGTTACTGCTCTCACGTCTGCGGCTGCTTCAGAATGCGGCTGCAAGACTTTTGACAGGAACTGGAAAGAGAGAGCATGTGACCCTGTCTTGGCTTCACTTCACTGGCTGCCTGTTTATTTTAGGATCCATTTTAAAATTCTTATGTTTGTTTTAAAATCGCTGCATGATCTTGCCCCGGCTTACCTCACTGAGCTTCTTCACCCTGACATACCTTATCGATCTCTCAGGTCTGTAGATCAGTTGCTCTTGGAGGAACAGAGATCTAGACGGAAGCTCAGAGGGGACAGAGCTTTCTCTGTCGGGTCCTAAGTTATGGATGACCTGCAGGTCAGAGGCCCCTTCACTGTCCACTTTTATCTATTTTACTCGGCTTTCAACTCCAGCGAGATCTAGTTTCATGTTGTATGTTTGTTTGTTTTAAACTGTAAGAGTTTTTGCATCAGCTGTGGTTGTTTAAGTGCTTTATAAATAAAGTTGGTATGGAATCACTTTAAGTTTGTATCTTCTGGTCCTTTTCTAGTTTGGAAATAGGAGTTTGAAAAGTATATGCTAAGGTAGTTTGAGCAGAGAGAGCCTTAATTATTTACAGTAAAGTTTCACATTTAGTTGATCAGATCATCACTTAATAAGGACATCATTTATTCATCATTAAAATGTTAAATATTTTAGTAGCTTCTTTTCACATATTTAGTGATTTTCTGCAGGCCAGACACTCACTGACTGTTTGTTCATCCAGGGGTGAAGAGAAGTAAACCTGCTGCCACTCAGGCTCCGCCCACTCTATCCTCCCCACCTGAGGGGGCGGAGCTCCGCCAGGAAGAGGCCCAGAGGCCGAGGAAGAAGAGCGGGGCGATCAGCAGCGAGGAAGAAATCCTCCCAACGCAAACCGTCAGTACAGCTGCTGATGAAAACATCAGAAAATATCACAACATTTCCACAATGCTAAGGAATTTTCTTTGTTGTAAAAATTGCTTGATGATCTAAAAACATTTAAAAATGTTGAAATCAACCCCAGAAAGAGCTGCTCGCCATTCACATTCCACAACTGATAACTTTTTCAGAAAACAAGGACTTGGGGAAAATGTGGCGTTAGGTTATTTCTCACTTCATATAAAGTTAACAAAAACCCCGTAGCTATGGAGACTCAACTCTAGCAACATTAAAGAGACTTAAGGCAAGAAATTCAGACAACCACAATGGAGAAGTCTCTCCTGTAATATTATGGGATGCCTGTAAAGCTGTCCTGACAGGAAAACCACGGAGCCCCATAAGTTATCCAAAAAGAAGATAAAGACAAATTAAACTGTTCAAATCACTCTACTTAACCAAGATTATAAAATCTTTACATCCATATTAGCCAAAAGATTGGAGCATATCCTCCCAGATATAATAATTTCGACCAGACAGGTTCATAAAGAAGAGACGAACCAGAGACAATATCAGAAGATTCCCAACCAGATTAACCAGACAGACAGTAACACTGAGTCCATTTGATACTGCAGGCTGATCATTCTTACTCAGTCTTCACCCAATTGCATTATCTTTGTAAAGATAATTCAGGAACAACAAGTCTACAGGTAAGATTGGGATTAACGGGCAGCTGGCATAAAAAATTAAAATTGAGTCTTCTGCAGACAAGGATGTTCCATGTCTGCATAATAGATCAGGAAAAGCACCAAAACACGGCATAAAGAAAGTTACACAAACAAGGAACACAAATTTGTGCTTTTTGCAGATGATATTTCAGTCCAGCTGGAACGACACGGGAATCTCCCAGAACTACAGAAAATCTTGAAGGAATACAGGAAATGTTCAGACTACAAACTGAATCCCCACAATTCAAATATGACCTTCTGATGTGTGACTCCACATTGGAAGGAGACTGAATGTGCAACAGTGGTGTCTCCTTGCAAGCAGCCATTGGAAATACACACTAAATAAAAAACTAACTCAGAAACGCCACTCAAGACCTGCTCAATATTAGTAAAAAGTCCTGTTTGCCAATCAGATGGAGAGCAAATGATCAAGATTTACCCCAAATAAAACAGAGATCGCTTTTAAAAAATGCATTGAAAAGGGTTTGATCAGCCACTTCTAAAATAATGCTATTTTTAGAAGTGGCTCTTCGGGCGCCTGAAAAGGTCCCTGCAGGGACCCGGTCGCCCGCAGGGACCCGGTCGCCCGCAGGGACCTTTTCAGGCGCCCGAGGAGCCACTTCTAAAAATAGCATTATCATTAGGGAGCACTACGAAAAAATAATTTGATTAAATGTTTTTACATTGAAGTAATGATGTTTGTTTATATTTAGAGTTCAAAAGAGGAAAATGATAAAAACGTTTAAAATAAATTGCTTTACGTATAAAACTCTTTCCTGCTGTTAAAGTTCAGAACTGCGCCTGCAGCTGCGCTCTGCATACCTGGACATTTTCCTTTAAGTAAAGAAAAAAAGAATAACTTCTGAATTTTTTATTATTTAACCCTGTTTACTATTAACAAAATTGTGAAGAAAAATTAAATAAATTGTGTCAAAACATCTTATTGTAGCGCACATCGCAACACCCGAACCTGGGAATCAACACCGTCCTCTGGAGAGGCTTCGCTTCCATGTCTTTATTATTTAGCATCGTCAGGAAAAAAAGTCCGCTGCTCTTGGTTCAGGTTTGTGCTGATTTTTGCGCATTGGAGAGGTGCTTGTGCTCTTGCAGGTCAGGTGCAGTGATAGTTTTGTGTTGGACCTTTATTTTTTCCACATCTGCTGGTGTCAGCCAGCGGGACCCGTCAGCTGTTCAGTTCGCAAAACCACAAAAAAAGCGAATAAACCGGCGACCTGGAAGGTGAAGACCACAGTGGTGCCTGTGGTCATCGGGGCCCTCGGGGCAGTAACCCCCAAACTGGAGCAGTGGCTACAACAGATCCCAGGAACAACATCAGACATCTCAGTCCAGAAATGTGCAGCAGTCCTTGGCACAGCCAAGATACTGCAGGACCCTCAAGCTCCCAGGCCTCTGGTAGAGGACCCGAGCTCAGAGGATAAGAACCACCCGCGGTGGGTGAGAAGGGAATTTTTTATATATATATATATATAAAGACTGTATCAAACAAGTGCCCTTCGTGTTGCTCCGTACCTGTGAAGTAGCTCCCAGTCTCAAAAAGGTTGGTGACCCCTGGGCTAGACATTTTGAATAACTGTTGGAAATCATCACTAACATAAAGGGAATTTGCTTGGAAGACAGTTTCATGCTTCTTCAAACAGCAGCTCAGGCAGAAGATGCTGGAGGTCATGTGGGTCGAAACAAGCTGGCCATTTTATGCTTTATGGAGCCGTCCAAACAGGTCGGACTTATTCCTCCACATTTGCTCTAAACTTTGAGACCTTGTTCCTGGGCAAACGACCAAACTGTGTAAAGGGATTCTGTAAAACAGTCAATATAAAGCTAATTGCAAAAGCAATGACTGACAAAACGGCCACATTAGCAGACTGGACCTACATTTGCATTGAAACTGGAGACAGACAGATTTGACAGATGTTGGACTTCCTGAACACCAGACCTGAACCTAATAAATCTGTTGGGTGTAGAGCGTTTGCTATTCGCTCCGTTTCCTCCTCATTCTTCTGAGACGAACTGAAGACTGGAGATGGATCATCCAGATGTTTTACAGATCAATGTGACAAACTGAACAGAGGATTGTTTAAGACTGTACCACCTTCTGTGACCAGACCAGGTTCTTCATGTTGTTCCTTAAGAAAAATTTGAATGGAAAAAAAAAAAAAAAAAGTTTTCCAGAAAACGAACGAAACGATGATCCTGAAACGAGAAGAAGCTTCAGGTCCGAATGGAGGAGAAAACAGACTGACTTCACACACTGTCTGAGAAAAACCCAAATATTCTCCAAACCCAACAACTCGTACGTTTGCAATAAAAAAGATTAGACTTAGAGACTTAGACTTAGACTTCCTTTATTGTCATTGTACAAAAAAAACACAAGGTGAATCTTGACAACGAAATGTCGTTACTTGGCTACCAGTGTAGCAGAGCTAAAACCTTAAACTACACAATAAATAAATAAATACAATACAAGTGCCATAGAATACACAGGTTCAGTGTTGTGAACAAAACTAAACTAAAGTGCATGTATTGACCATGTCCATGGGGGGGGATTTGGTTTGTGTGTGTGTGTGTGTGTGTGTGTGTGTGTGTGTGTGTGTGTGTGTGTGTGTGTGTGTGTGTGTGTGTGTGTGTGAGTGTGTGTGTTAGTGTTATGTGGCGTTAAGCAGTCTGATGGCCCGGGGGAAGAAACTGTTCAGTAGTCTGGTTGTTCTGCACAAGATGCTGCGGAACCTTCTTCCAGACGCCAGGGGGGAAAACAGTCCATGGTTGGGGTGGGTGGGGTCGAAGAGGATCTGGTGAGCGCGAGTTAGGCAGCGCCTCTCTGCGATGTCCTTGATGCAGGGGAGCAGAGCCCCCGTGATCTTCTCCCCTGTCCTCACCACCCTCTGTAGAGACTTCCAGTCAGAGGCCCTGCAGCTCCCAGACCAGATGGAGATGTAGCTGGTCAGTTGGCTCTCGATGGTCCCTCTGTAGAAGGTCTGAAGGATGGGGGACAGGAGGGATGCTCTCTTCATCCCACGCAGGAAGTGCATGCGCTGCTGGTCCTTCTTCACCAGTGAGGAGATGTGGGGAGACCAGCTGAGGTTGTCGTTGATGTGCACCCCCAGGAACTTGGTGCTGCTGACGACCTCCACTGCTGAGTCGTTGATGAGGAGTGGTGTGTGGGTGGGTCTGGATTTCCTGAAGTCTACGATGATCTCCTTGGTCTTGTTGACATTCAGGATCAGGTTGTTTCCTCTGCACCGGTCCACCAGATGCCGCACCTCCTCCCTATAGGCCGTCTCGTTGTTGTCCCGGATGAGGCCCACCACTGTGGTGTCGTCCGCGTACTTCAGGATGTGGTTGGATCTGAAGTGTGGACGGCAGTCGTGGGTCATCAGGGTGAACAGCAGGGGCTCAGGACACAGCCCTGAGGGGTGCCGGTGTTCAGGGTGATGACATCGGAGGTGTTGTTCTCCATTCTGACAGCCTGGGTTCTGTCAGTGAGGAAGTCGAGACGCCAGTTGCAGAGGGGGGTGTTAGATTCTGTAATTAAAGGATTATAATCAAATTCTGAAAACATGATAATGTCAGAAATTTGTAACAATAATTTCCAGATGACCTGAAGGACTGAAGTGGTAAATTAAGTTCTGTTAAAACTGTGATAAATTTCGAGATCAGCCGGCGCTTTCAGATGCAGGCTGTGTGCGCACAGACTTGGCAGAGCCGGGCCAGCCGAGCCGTTTCAGGGTCACATCACAGATGAAGCCGTCGGTTCATCTAGACCAATCAGGATGAGAGAATGTGTCGGGCAGCCAATCAGAGGTGAATGTTTTCAAATTGGCGGTGAGAGGAGACGCAGGTTGGTCAAAATGTCCCAACTTTTCTGTTGGACATTGTTGGTGAGTCAGAATGATTTTCACAAACTGGTTTCTTGTTGCTTTAGTTTCTTTCATATTGAGATTATGAGATTATGAGATTAATTATCACCAAAACAGAGCCAGAAGGACGAGAGTCTGGGACATGAGGGACACGGCTGTCCGTCCCTCTGAGACTGAAGAGGCTGTTCTCTGATTTCAGGATGACCTCTGGGATGAGTCGAGGTCCAGAGGTCACATTGGACCCAGCAGGTCAGAGGTCAGCTCTGCGCCGTCACAGAGCGCAGCAGCTGAGCAATTGGAGCAGAAGGAGAAGAAGAACCGGTCTGGAGTCAGAACCGCTTGTCCCTATGGGAAAGACTGCTACAGGTAGCACCCCCTGCTGGGAGGCGGGGAATCAGCTGGAGACCAGCCGGCCCTCAGCAGCGCTGTTTGCTTCTGCAGGAAGAACCCGCTTCACTTCCAGGAGAGCAGTCACCCTGGAGACGCCGACTACGAGGAGCAGGAGGAGGAGCAGGAGGAGCGACCAGAGTGTCCGTACAGCACCGCCTGCTACAGGTCAGACGGGTCCAGAGAAAGCTAAGCCCCGCCCACAGGTGCAATTAGGAAGACTCCCCAAAGTGGGCGGAGCCAGGGACTCTGAGGGGCGTGGCCACGTGGGGTGGGGAGAGTTCGTTGGGTAAAACCATGAGACTGACAACAAATGAGATTTTCATCAACGATCAGAACCGATTCTGTCATTTGGGTTCGATCGCTCAGAGCGACAGAACCGCTTTGGCCCAGTTTCCTCCTTAGAAACTTTGCAGATTCTCTGAAAACTTCATTTTAAAACTGCGTCTAGCAGCAAATCTAGAAACTTTCTGTTTGTGGTGACACAGCAGAGAGGTTACAGCTTTATTATATTTAAATATTATTTTAAGTTTACAGCTCACAGTAGTCTATTTTATAAAATCTTCCCTTTAGATTTAGACCACAGTCGCTCTCTAATTGCCATACTTGGACTTCCTGTTGCTCATCAAAATGAGATTTCTGCTTCCTGAATCTCCCACAGATACACCATAAACTACAGTGATGAGCAATTATAAAAAAAAGTGCCCTAACAGTGAAGCCATACATGGAGGATCTGACCTCTTGACCTTCTCAGTGTGAGGAATGATGTAACTAACGATTTACTGACACCACGTTTTATCTCCACATTTTTTCCATTATCCGTTTAATAGATATTTATTTATGGTAGATGTTTCCTCCTGATTGGCTCGTTATGTTCCAGCTTTGATCAATGACTTTGATCCGTTTGTTCTTCATGAATCACTTTACAAATAAAACCCTCTGTGATGTCACTGCTGAACCTCTGGTTTCAGGAAGAATCCTCTCCATCGGAAGCAGTTCAGACACACAGAGATACCAGGTGAGTCGGCCAGATGATGGATGATGGATGATGGATGATGGATGGATGGATGATGGATGGATGATGGATGGATGGATGGATGGATGGATGGATGGATGGATGGATGATGGATGGATGATGGATGGATGGATGGATGATGGATGGATGATGGATGGATGATGGATGGATGGATGGATGGATGATGGATGGATGATGGATGGATGGATGGATGGATGGATGGATGGATGGATGGGATGGTGGATGGATGGATGGATGGATGGATGGATGGATGGATGGATGATGGATGGATGGATGGATGGATGATGGATGGATGATGGATGGATGATGGATGATGGATGGATGATGGATGGATGGATGATGGATGGATGATGGATGGATGGATGATGGATGGATGGATGGATGGATGATGGATGGATGATGGATGGATGGATGGATGATGGATGGATGGATGGATGATGGATGGATGATGGATGATGGATGATGGATGGATGGATGGATGGATGGATGATGGATGGATGGATGAAAGATGGATGATGGATGGATGGATGGATGATGGATGGATGGATGGATGATGGATGGATGATGGATGATGGATGGATGACGGTTGGATGATGGATGATGGATGGATGATGGATGATGGATGGATGATGGATGGATGATGGATGGATGATGGATGGATGGATGATGGATGGATGGATGGATGATGGATGGATGATGGATGATGGATGGATGATGGATGGATGGATGATGGATGGATGATGGATGATGGATGGATGATGGATGGATGGATGGATGATGGATGGATGGATGATGGATGGATGATGGATGGATGGATGATGGATGGATGGATGATGGATGGATGGATGGATGATGGATGGATGGATGATGGATGATGGATGGATGATGGATGATGGATGGATGGATGGATGATGGATGGATGGATGGATGATGGATGGATGGATGATGGATGGATGGATGGATGATGGATGGATGGATGGATGATGGATGGATGGATGATGGATGATGGATGGATGAATGGATGATGGATGGATGAATGGATGATGGATGGATGAATGGATGATGGATGGATGAATGGATGATGGGATGGATGGATGGATGGATGGATGGATGGATGGATGGATGGATGGATGATGGATGGATGGATGATGGATGGATGGATGGATGGATGGATGGATGGATGGATGATGGATGATGGATGGATGAATGGATGATGGATGGATGGATGGATGGATGGATGGATGGATGGATGGATGATGGATGGATGGATGATGGATGATGGATGGATGATGGATGATGGATGGATGATGGATGGATGACGGTTGGATGCCAGTAAAGTTCTGGGAAGGAAGTGAAGAAGAGGAGCAGCGTTTTGAAACTCTTCATCTTCTGTCAGCTGTAAAACGTTTCTGGTCTTAAATCATGTGCAGAGATCCAATTGGTTCTGAAACCCAGACTCCTCCCCGCAGCCCCCCGCTCTGCCGCCCCCCATTTCGCCGCCCTGAGGCCCCATGATGACCTTGACCTTGACGACGACATCTTCATCAGCGAGGACTCGGGTGACGACTCTGACTACGAGCCTTAGGACGACCTGCAGCGGCAGAGGGAGGAGAAGGCCTTCCTGAGGAAGAGGAGCAAGTAGAGGAGGAAGATCGGGTCACATGACTGGTCAGGCTGAAACTCTGATCAACAGCCTGTCGACAGGAAACACTAAAGGAGGAGGGTTTTCAAATTAAAAGCTTTAGGTGTGGAGCCAGCAGCAGCTGGAAGCAGAAAAGGGAAACATTTCTGCTTTTTGTTCTGCAGTTTTATTGCTGATGCTTTTATTGTGAAAATATCAGCAAATGTGAAACAAAAATCAATTTCTTATTTTTAAACGGTTTCTTCTTCACTCCACTTTTTTAAAAAGTAAATGCCAATGGATCTGCTTTTAATTTGAAAAGCAATTTATTTCAAGAAGGCACAGCGGAGGCTGTGTGACGTAATAATCACTAGAAATTTAGTTTAACATGACTTTTATTATGAAAGGTCAGAGTTGAACAAAATAAACATTTTCTGACTTCTTTTAGCCTCTATTTATTTTATTTCACAGTGAAAGTCTTGCCAGATTTGATAGGCTTTTAATGTGAAAAGTTCCTAAAAGTTATAAGTTGGATGAAACATAAACTGGACTTCTGTCATCTTAGATTTTATCTTAATAAATCTGGATTTCACTCATTTTTATTTCTTTAAGCTCTTAAATGCTTTAAATCAAAATAAAAACTTCTTTTCCCAGCATCTTGTTGGAAGTTGACCAGAAATAACAGAAGTTTTAATTCAAACAATGAAATCCACATCAGACTGAACCGGACCGCCATCAGAACCGGGACCAGAGCGCTAACAGCTGCCGATCGCTAACAGCTGCCGATCGCTAATGTAATGTAATGGTATTTTATGTGTAAGGTTACGTTGGAGTAGAACAAGGAAGTGACGTATGCAGTAGAGACGCTAAGAGAGAACACACTGTTCAGCAACCCGAGATTGTGTTGGTGTTAGTTCGACATTAAAGACGTTTCAAACGCAATATCGGTGACATCCTTGACTCGGCATAACACTACAACTAACAGCTACTCATCGCTAACAGCTGCTGATCGCTAACAGCTACTCATCGCTAACAGCTGCTGATCGCTAACAGCTACTCATCGCTAACAGCTGCTGATCGCTAACAGCTACTCATCGCTAACAGATGCTGATCGCTAACAGCTACTCATCGCTAACAGATGCTGATCGCTAACAGCTACTCATCGCTAACAGATGCTGATCGCTAACAGCTACTCATCGCTAACAGATGCTGATTGCTAACAGCTACTCATCGCTAACAGATGCTGATCGCTAACAGCTACTCATCGCTAACAGATGCTGATCGCTAACAGCTACTCATCGCTAACAGATGCTGATCGCTAACAGCTACTCATTGCTAACAGCTGCTGATTGCTAACAGCTACTCATCGCTAACAGCTGCTGATTGCTAACAGCTACTCATCGCTAACAGATGCTGATCGCTAACAGCTACTGATCTTAGACAGGAGTTTGTTCACCCAACCACAGACAATATCGTCATGACATGATATCAGATATAGATGTATCGATCTTGATGGATCTACCAATCTATACATGGGTTAAATAAAATGAGATGGATCGGTTCTGATCCACGTGGAGGAATTGAACCAGAATCGACTGCATCCAACAGCTGATCTGCCTTTTCAGATTAAAAGCCCTCCCAGAACCAAAATGTTCTGAATTTATCTCAAATTAGGGAAATAAACCACTGAATCTCATAGAAACTCCTGATTTGATCTCAATATTAATAAATGTTTGCTTTATGGAAACTGTTTTAGTTTCTTTTAGAGGAAAATTATCCTGTCTTATTTATAATAAATTTTTTCTGAATCAATATTTGTCCCACAAGGTAGAAACTGATGAGTCGCTTCGTTCATTTATTTTACAAAAATCCAGATGTCAAAAACAGTAACAAAGTAAAAAAGTCCAGAGTGTGGGCGGAGCAGCTACTTCTTGGCGTAGGTGATCTTCATGGCGCAGGTGGCGGTGATCCTGAAGCCCTGCAGCGCGTCTTTGGCCACGCCCCCTTGCATCTCGCTCTCAAACTCCACGAAGGCGATGTCGTGTTTCCCCGGAACCAGACGCACTTCTTTGAAGCCCGGAAACCTGCAGAGCAACAGAAACATGAAGACCGACATCAAGGTCATTATGCTAATGAGGTGGGCGGTCCTTAGCTCAACTGCAGAGACTTTGTTTAGGCCACAGGTGGGACTTAAAGACCTGGACAATGTTTCATTTAAACGGAGACAAACTAAAGTTTTTGTGCGGCAGCGTGTCACTGTCACTGAGTTGTGACTCAGCTGACTTAGCGCCAGCAGATTTCTGCTCTGCTTCTGCTGGATGTTTCTTCCTGTTAAAAGACTAGCATCATCTATTTACCAGAGACACAGATTCATTTTAATCCAGTAACAGTTGTCAGAACTACATAATGACTCTTGACTTAAAGGAATTTGATTTCCTGATTAACGTCTCTTTTGAGTCTCTGTCTCTTTAAGAAGGTCCGCCTCCAGGAAGTCATCCCAACATGGCTCCTCTTTTAACTCCTCAATGTTTTTACCAGCGATGCTCTGAGCAGCAGCTGCAATAACAAGCTCAGCAGTGCTTACTAACTGCTGCTGGCTAGTCTGCAGGAGCAGAACACTCACTGGTTGAACAGCATGGACAGCATCATCTCGTTGGTTTCCTCTGGCAGGTTGTTCAGGAACAGTATGTGGTTTGGAGGATTGTCTGGAACCTGAGAACAGAAAAGAGACGGGTTGGTTCTGACCCGAAAACAGGGTTTAGGGCTTGGGCCGTTCTGAACGGCCCGATTCGTGTTGTTCCACCCAGAACAGTCCGATCTGCTAGAAACGTGAACCTAAATCGTTTCCGATTCACCACTGAGGTCATTCTCCGCCGCAGCACAAACATCTCCGTTCACTCGCCGTTAACGTTTCACACAACAGGATTTGTTGCTGCGCAGCGAGAAGGAAACAGAGATCAGTTTTCACAGCGCGTCTGAACGCTTGTGTACGATTTTATCCAACTTCTACGCGGCTAACGTGAAACGGCCGACTCTGCTGAAAACAGAACCAGAATCTCTCGACCTGCTTCTGGGTTCCTCCATGATGCCGTTTGGTTTCTACTGAGACCAGAACCTCTGGACTGGATTAAGCCACACTGTTCAGGGCTGCACAGTGGCGCAGTGGGTAGCACTGTTGCCTTGCAGCAAGAAGGTCCTGGGTTCGATTCCCGGCCCGGGGTCTTTCTGCATGGAGTCTGCATGTTCTCCCTGTGCATGCTGGGTTCTCTCCGGGTTCTCCGGCTTCCTCCACAGTCCAAAAACATGACTGTCAGGTTGATTGGTCTTCCCAAATTCTCCCATGGTTGTTTGTCCTGTTTGTCTCTCTGTGTTGCCCTGCAACAGACTGGTGACCTGTCCAGGGTGACCTGTCCAGAGTGACTGTCCAGAGTGACCTGTCCAGAGTGACCTGTCCAGGGTGACCAGACGGATCCTGATACCAGAAGCTTTTCTCCCTTTTCTCGCTTCAGCTCTGGACAAGTAACCTGTCCAGGGGGTGACCTGTCCAGGGTAACCTGTCCAGGGTGACCTGTCCAGGTGACCCCGCCTCTCGCCCGGAACGCAGCTGGAGAGGAACCAGCTGCGTTCCCCATTAGGGAGAAGGGTGACCGGAAAATGGATGGATGGATGTTCAGATTTCTGTAAACCACACTGATGCCATGGATGTTCTATGCCGGGTTCTGATCGATGGGGTCGGCGGCGAACTCCAGAACCGGTTCAGGTGAGCGCAGATGGCTTACCTGAACAGCAGGCGTCTGCGCAGGCACAGCTAGAGTCTGCAGACAGAAAACAAACAGCAGCTGTGATGCAACAGAAAGGAACTATTTGTGAAGCATGTGACCTCAGCCAGAGGTCATGCAGGGGTCAGCCAGGGTCACTCACCGCTGAAGGTTTCTTAGCAGCGTTAGCTGCCGCCGCCGCCTCCTGAGCTTTCTTTCTTCTTCTCCTTCTTCTTCTCCTTATCGCTGAAGGTGCCTTTCATCTTAGAGATGACCTCCGAGTCGGTTTTAGCATACTGGATCCTCTGGAAGAGAGCAGAACTAGTTAGCATCACAGCTAAAGAGGTTAGCACCGTAGCTAATAAGGCTAGCACTACGGCTAAAGAGGCTAGCGCCCCAGCCAAAGGGGTTAGCATCGTGGCTAAAGAGGCAGTCAGCTGCACGGTGCATATGGCGGCGTACCATGGGCTTGTTGTAGAAGGGGAATCCCTGCAGCTGGCGCAGCGCGTTGGTTGCAGCCGTCAGCTCCTTGAACACGACGAAGGCCTGGCCCCTCATCTTCATCGTCTTCATGGCCACGATGTCGACAATTTGGCCGAACTGGGAGAAGAGCGCGTAAAGCGAACGCTTCAGCTCTGCGGGAGGAAGTCAGAACCGATTACTCCTGGACATCATAGATGAATAATCTCCATTACCAAAATTATAAATTTTGTTGTATTTTAATGGATATCAACGGTTTAATATTGAAGCCACTCAATAAGTTCATGTCACAAACAATATCAAATTGTTTTTAAATCATTCCCTGGACAAAGTGTCTTAACCCAATTTTTGCTTTTCAGAGTCATTTCATTTATTTAATTAGAAAAATAAAGTCACATATGAGGAGAATGAAGAAGTAATTTTATGAGACTATAAAAAATAAGCATCTTGGGAAATCACTGATGAATCTGGGTTGCTGCTACGTTGTTGTTCGGTCTTTTAAGATGTTTGAGCCCCCGTCCTCCAAAGCTCTCTGCACGGCCTGATGCTCTGCGACGAGCTTCACCACCGAGGTCATTCTCCGTCGCAGCGAGCAAACGTCTCCATTCACTCGGCGTTAACATTTCACACGACAGGATTTGTTGATGCACAGCGAGATGCAGGTGATCGGTTTGTGATTGGCAACAGGAGACAGTGATCGATCACCATCATACACTTTTCACAGAAATCGGCTGATTATGATTGGTGGCAGACTGATCGGCACGCCTCTAGTTCAGACAAGGACATATTTCATATTTTATCAGCAGCAGGACTTAGAAACCAGACGGATCCTGATACCAGAACTTTTCTCCCTTTAAAACGACTTTTAAGAGGTTTCTGGTAAAATGAAACCTCTTGTTCTTTATTCCGCTAAAATTACAACCCTATTCTCAGACTTAAACAAAACAGAAAAAAATATTTGTTTTTTAAAAAGTGAGAAAATAAAATAATAAATTGAAAATCAGAGACTGTAGTTTTGAGCCACGTCGGCCAGGTTGGGTTGTGGGTTCTGACCTAGAAATCTGGACTTCATGCCAAACCCAGAAGCGTTTCCTCGAAATATGGAAATGCTTCATCTAGATGCTGGAAGATGAAGACAACAAGGCAGTTTGCACTTACCTTCTTTCTTCACTTTATCGTTGATGTTGTTGATGTAGACGGTGTGATTCGGCCGGATGTCCATGTCTGAATCTGAGGAAACAAGAGAGATGCTGACGCCGCGCCGTCCTGACAGGTTGGACCCGCTCAGAACCGGATCGGGTCGACTGATGGTTCTGAAACACCAAGACACCTAACCTCTGCTGCTGGGTCAAAGGTTAAAGGTTTCTCACCTTTAACCTCTTTATTTTATGGGTTAAATGATGTTGCTCAACCAGATAATGAAACAGAATAAATGTTTTCCTCCATGCTGGTCCAAAGCTGAAGTACCAACAGATCCTGATGTCTCCATGCTAACGCTCAGATGCTACGGTTAGCTCTTTTCATATTTAATCTCACTTTGGGATTAATAAAGTAGTTTTAAATTTAAAATAAAAACAAGAGATGAAACAGTTATCTCATTTAAAATAAGAACTAATAATAATACCAACTTTATTTATACCAGTCCAGGACCAGAGTGCTAAAACAATTATAAAATAGAAAAGATGGAATATAAAATATTTTATTCTATAAAATAATAATGAACGGGAGGTTTCTGTTTCAACATTTATCACCTTCAGGTTCATCAACTGTTTCTGTCGCAAACAGTTGAAAGAAATATTAACAAACTGTAAAACGGTTTACTTTATTTATAGTTCGGCTGAATATTCTGGCGACACTCATCAGTACATTTATGTTTCTGTCTGGTTTTTGTTAATTCAATCTATTTTAGCACGCCAGGCTAATGTTAGCATCTGTTAGCTCTAGCTGCAGTTTAAACAACTTCCGCTGGAGCGGCGGGTTTCATCCCTGGTCAGAACCATCCGGACCAGACCGAACCTGGGTCACTATACATAAATATCTTTAAATCGGAGTTAAAGGAGCAAATAAAACTCACCTGAACAGCGGGAGGCAGGAGCCACACTGTTGTCTTCTTCCTGTTCAACAGGCAGCGAGCCTCCAGACAGCTTATCGCCCCCTGCTGCTCCGGAGGAGAAGGTCTTCTTCTTTTGTTTTTTTATTGGCGGATGGCAACCAACTCAAAGCGCATCTACCGCCACCTACCAGACTGGAGTGTGATCGTCAATGATCTCAGAGGGAATTTTGTAACACACGCCTCAATGGTATGCAGGAATGTGCAAATTCAAATCCATACACACTCACAGACATGTGAGTGTGTATGAATACGATTAAATAACCCAATGTTTTTTAAATATCTAATTAATTGATTTCAAACTGAATTTGATTTATTTCCTAAAAGATTTATCATAGAAAATCCTATTTTCTCTCTATTTAGTCTCGACTTTAAATCCTGATGGTCCTCTGAATATTTCAGAGGAATATTTCTGAAATGTTCTGAAATGTTCACCCTAACCCTAATTGCACTGTTTCCATCTGATTGCAATAATTACATATCCCTGTTTCATGTTTTCCTATTCTGAAAAGAGAACTATTAAGTCATATACGACCAGCTCTAAGTCGAGATATGACAACCTCTTTGTTATAGCCATAAATAGAAAATATTTAACTAATTTGTATGATGGTTTGTTTTTTATTTTATCATACTTAGTTAAGAAGACTATTTGTTCTGACAATTTTTATTGTGAAGTTTAGTTTTATTTTGAAAGGCTTACTTCCTGTTGGGCATATCTTGTAAAAGAAAAATTCTACTGACAGTTTGTTCACTTGGCGCAAACAGTTTTTGACCGTGTGGATAGTTGGAAAGAAGGAAAAAGAATTGGAAACTGTAGCTGTCATTTTTGTATTTGTATAATTTTTATAGATAAATATTTTTTGTTAAAAGTCATCGTTTTCACGCGTCCTTTACTCTCAGTGTCTAAGGAATGACAGATATTGGATCTGTTGCCATGACACTCTTCTTTACGCAACTATTTCCCCCCACAATCTTCTGAATTTCATATAACTCTCGACCAGAGTCATGATTAACTCCTCTCAAACCTTAAGGATTTTATTTTCAATAATAGTTTTCCCTCATTTTTGCTTATAGGAATACTTAAGTTAATAATATCTGATTTCTAGGCCTGTTTAACTAATATATCTACTTCTTCATTTTCTTGTATAACTACATGATCAGGAATCAAGACAAATCGAACAAAACATTTCTTATTACTTCTGACATATACCTAGTAATAAATCTAATCTACAAGATTTGCAAGATATTATATATAATAACGCAGCTTGACTATCTGATGCAATTATATATTTTCTTTCTTCCCTAATATGATCAAGCAACCATTCTAAAGCTAACATGATGGCAGATAATTCAACTGTAAAAACTGCTAGATGATCTGTTGTTCTCCTTTTAATCATGACTTTATGGTGCAGGATATTCACAGCTCCTCTTCTGCCACTATTTGTATCTTTACATCCACCATCCATCATCTGGGTCGGGTCGGGTCGAGGGGGTAGCAGGTCAAGAAGGGAGGCCCAGACTTCCCTCTCCCAGCCACTTATTCCAGCTCCTCTAGGGGAATCCCAAGCCGTTCCC
The DNA here is from genome assembly GCF_027474105.1 of Poeciliopsis prolifica. Lineage (NCBI taxonomy): Eukaryota > Metazoa > Chordata > Actinopteri > Cyprinodontiformes > Poeciliidae > Poeciliopsis > Poeciliopsis prolifica. The sequence goes on from NW_026562529.1 coordinate 451,624, forward strand.
AGGCCAACCGGGAGACATAGTCCCTCCAGCGTGTCTTCCCCAGGGCCTCCTCCCGGTGGGACGTGCCCGAAACACATCAGCTGGGAGGCGTCCAGGAGGCATCCTGACCAGATACCCGAGCCTCAACTGGTTCCTCTCAATGTGGAGGAGCAGCGGCTCTACTCTGAGTCCGTCCAGGATGACTGACCTTCTCACCCTATCTCTAAGTGAGAGCCCAGCTCCCTACGGAGAAAACCCATTTCAGCCGCCTGTATCTGCAATCTCTTTCTTTCGGTCATGACCCAAAGCGCATGACCACAGATGAGGGTAGGAACATAAATCGACCGGTAAATCGAGAGCTTCGCTTTTTGACTCAGCTCTCTCTTCACCACGACGGACCTTACAGCGCCCGCTTCACGGCGGACGCTGCGCCAATCCGCCTGTCAGTCTCCCACTCCCTTCTTCCCCCATTCATGAACAAGATCCCAGATACTTGAACTCCTCCTCTTGGGGCAGGACACCCCCTCGATCCGGAGAAGGCACTCTACCCTTTTCCGGCTCAAGACCATGGTCTCGGACTTGGAGACACTGATCCTCATCCCGGCCGCTTCACACTCGGCTGCGAACCGCTCCAGCGAGAGCTGCAGATCACGTCCCGATGAAGCCAACAGGACCACATCATCCGCAAAAAGCAGAGATGAATCCTAAGGCCACCAAAACGGATCCCCTCAACACCTCGGCTGCGCCTAGTCCACAAAACAAATGTGGACTGGTTGGGCAAACTCCAATGTACCCTCCAGGACCCTGCTGAGGGTGTAGAGCTTGTCCAGTGTTCCACGACCAGGACGAAAAACACACTGCTCTTGCAGAATCCGAGGTTCAACTATCCGACGGAGCCTCCTCTCCAGGACCTCCGAATAGACTTTGCCAGGGAGGCTTAAGAGTGTGACCCCTCTATAATTGGAGCACACCCTCTGATCCCCCGTTTTAAACAGGGGGACGCCACCCCGGTCTGCCAATCCAGGGGAACTTCCCCCGATGTCCATGCGATACTGCAAAGTCGCGTCAACCAACACAACCCAACCACATCCAGAGCCTTAAGAAACTCTGGGCAAATCTCATCCACCCCCGGGGCTCTGCCACCGAGGAGCTTTTTAACCACCTCGGCGACCTCGTCCCCAGAGATTGGAGAGCCTGACGCAGAGACCTCGGGCTCAGCTTCCTCAATGGAAGGCATGTCAGTGGGATTGAGGAGGTCTTCAAAGTATTCTGCCCGCCGGCCCACAATGTCCCGAGTCGAGGTCAGCAGCACACCATCCCCACTGTAAACAGTGTTGGTGCTGCACTGCTTCACGGAACATGGTCCGCTCAGACTCAGTGTCCCCTACGTCCCCCGCGACGTGTTTGAAGTTCTGCCAGAGATGGGAGTTAAAGCTCCATCTCGCAAGGGACTCCGCCAGACATTCCCAGTAAACCGTCACAACAGGTTTGGGGCTGCCAGGTTTGACCAGCATCCTCCCCCACCACCGGAGCCAACTTACCACCAGGTAGTGGTCACTGGACAACTCCATACCTCTCTTCACCCGAATGTCCAAGACATACGGCCACAGATCTGATGAAACGATGACAAAATCCATCATTGAACTGCGACCTGGGGTGTCCTGGTGCCAAGTGCAGATATGGACACCCTTATGCCTGAACATGGTGTTCGTTATGGACAATCCGTGACGAGTACAGAAGTCCAGCAACAGAACACCACCAGAGTTCAGACTGGGGAGAGCGTTCCTCTCAACTACACCCCTCCAAGTCTCACTGTCATTGCCACGTGAGCGTTGAAGTCCCCGAGTAGAACAAGGGAGTCCCCAGGAGGGTCACTCTTCAGTACCCCCTGTAAAGACTCCAAAAAGGGTGGCTAGACTGAATTGTCGCTCGGCCTGTAAGCACAAGCGACAGTCAGAACCCAGAGGCTACCCTCTCATCCACCGGGTCGTACCACAGCGTACAGGCGCCGAGATGGGGAGCAACAAGTATGCCCACTCCTGCCCGACGCCTCTCACCGTGGGCTTTTAGCCATGCAGGCTAACCCTAGGGTCCATGGGTAAAAGTCTGGCCACCGGGCGCTCGCCAACGTGCCCCACCTCCAGGCCTGGCTCCAGGGTGGAGCCCCGGTGACCCTCGTGTGGACGAGGGAACACGAGATCCAAAGTTGCCATTCATCGTTAGGGTTTTCAGGTTGCACTTTGTCTGGTCCCTCACCTAGGACCTGTCTGCCTTGGGTGACCCTACCAGGGTCACGAAGCCCCAGACAGCAAAGCTCTTAGGATCATTGGGACATTCAAACCCCTCCACCATGATAAGGTAGCAGCCCGAGGAGAAGCTGTACATATAATTATAATATCTTTAAATCTTCCAAAAATAATTACTATCTATAACTGGATTCTTTCCCTTTTTAAGAAATTTCCCTGATGGCAGATCAACTTGTGGTGTGATGAATAACCCTGGTGGAATTGGTGACAGTGGAATGGAGAAACTTTACTGGAACTGAGTCAAACTGAAATTTGGAGGAGAAGGTCTTCTTTTTCTTGAAATTTATTGGCGGTTGGCAATAAACGTTATGTAAGCTTTAGCGCCACCAACCTGTCCGGAGTGTGGACTGCATGACAAAAACCAAAAGAAAAATGTATGCTCTTTTTTTTACTGCCATAATTTTTACATATTTTATATGTATTTTATACTTTTAAAATAATTTTAAAAGTAAATTATTTGAATTTCTTTCTTAGACAGGAACCCAGTTCCTCCATTATTATTATTATCATCATCATCATCATCGTCACAGTTCTGATTACAGACACTCTCAGTGAGTGCCGGTTGGAGACATCCTCAAAGGAAGCGGATCCAAGTGGAAAACCATTTGGACCGACCCATCTATACAATCTGCATCAGAGGAAGGCCTCAGGCTCCCTCTGTTTGCGTAAACGGTAAACTGGCTGCTGCTTTTTGTTCATACTTTTTGTTATTACGACTCTTATTTTGAAACACTGAAGTAGGAAGTGACTGCAGCATGTTCGCTGAGGCAGCCAGAAGATGCACGTGCTATGCTAACTTAGCAAGTGTCTATATAAAGGTAGTTCAGGTGTGAGTTTATGTGACAGCCTCATTTCTGCCTCACAGGAAGCCTCAGCCAGCGAGGTATGTTTATGTATTTATATATTTTTATGGCGTATTTGTGTCTTACGTTTGTGTTGTATTTTGGTGTTGGTGTCAGCGAAACAGTGACGTGCGGTCAGGTGAGGCAGGTGAGGCACCTTTCATCACAGAAATGAAAGAAAAAATATAATAATAAAATAATTGAAATTGTTATCTTCATCCGGTGGTTCAGAAATAGTTATTTTTCATGTAGCTTCACCAATTTGGATGATTCTTTCTTCAAAATCGCTGAATTTTCTTCATTTCCCATTGAAATGCTTGGAAGCCTCACCTGGGATTGCGCATCCCTGGCTAACTGGCTGGCTGCTAAGCGGAGAGAGCATGTTGCTGTACGGCGTCCATGAAATGGTTTAGACATATTTAATATGTGAACTCAATCATTTAGCTCATGTATATAATGTACAGTGCTTTTGTCACCAACTGTGTTTGTGTAACGTGTTTCGAGTGCTGAGCGATTCTAAACGGCAGAGAACAGGTTGGAGGTGAGGCAGGCAGTTCTCTGGCCTCATGGCAGGGGGCGCTCAAGATCCCAGACATTCGTCTTGTCGCTCCACAACTGCAGAGCAAGTGACAGCGAGCTAGGCTAACCGATACGGTAAGCAAGTCAAGTGCAGCGATATTTTATTAGAGCTAGAGATAAGGAGCACTTCTATCGCAAAGTGACGGATGTTTCTGTGCAGAAGGAGCGACGCACGGACTTCATGTAGAAGTAAAGGTAAGACAGCAATAACATTAGTTTTTTAAGGAAATGTGCGTTTTATGAGCTACAGTTTAAATGTGTAAAGGGTGCAGAAGTGAAACATAACCTGTCAACGGCTGTCAATCTATGCATCTATTTGCAAATCGGATTCTGATGACGTCAGAGCCTCACCAGTGATGAACCTCACCGCACGTCACTGCAGGGAAACAAAGTGCAGCTGTAACAAGAACAACTTTAGTTTCATGAAAGATGACTGAACACCAGCAGTGCAACAAACTCCTCATTGCCAGTAAGAACAGGTGGAAGTGATACTATCATACAACTTATTTGTTTCAAAAAAATCTAATATTGCCTGATATCCTCTGCTTCCTATACTATTTTGCAATAAATCAACAATGTCAAATTTAATTTTCACGTTACTGTTGTTCCTAATTAACTAGTTTCTCTGAATCTGGTAATTCCTGCAACACACAGTAACATGTTAAATGATACATGCATCATGCTATTTGCACTAGGCTTGATATGATTGACCTTTGTTAACCTCTGGAGAGCTCAATAGCATTAAATTGTAATTTGACTCCACAGCGCCCCTAGTGTATTCCAACAACTCTGTGTCCTCAATACATCAACCGATCTGCACCAGATTTTTTGTGCATCATCAGGGATGAGTCGACAGACTGATGTGTATCGCCTGGTGGACAGATGCAGGATCTGCACGAAAGCGTTTACGTGGCGAGCAGGTGGCGTTGAGGGAGCGGCGCTGAGCAGCCTCCAACGCTGCTTACAGGTGATTATAATTGAAATTGAGGGTTAGGGTAGGGAACTGAAAAAAGCTAAGACGGTCATTGGTGAGTCTGAGCGGAAATTGTTCTGCCTGAGACTTTACAGCTGTTAAGTCTCAGTGTCAAATTTAATTTGACACAAATGCCCTCTGCATTTGTATGAAAATGCAGAGGGCATGAACCAGATCTCCTCACAATAAAGTACCTATTTATTCACTTTAAAATTTGCCACAATCAAAGGACAAATATCTAAAAATCTATTTAATTTGAAGGTCATGTCTGGAGTTTAACTGGTTTCTTTTTTTTGTTTGGTCTAATGGTAAAACCTCTTCTCCTCTGCCTCCCCACGGTCCGACCGTTACGTCTGCTGGGGAGAGGGCCTCCCTGCTTGGGCTGCTGACCCCGTGACCTGACCCCAGATAAGCAGAAAATAAGATGGACGGACGGACGGACGGACACTGAGGCTGAAAAAAACAAAAAGAAGAAAAGAATCAATTAAATTTTTGACCAAGGATAACAACATTTGGAAAATCTGTGTGGCTTCTCGGAACATACAAGAAAGTTTCCTGGAGCCAAATGACAAAGGAAGACGGTCATTTTGGATCAAAGTCACCATTTTGTCTCTTTTACACATGGATTTTAGCATACTTGTTCTACACCTTGTGATATCCAGATTGCAAAATCACTCAGCACACTGTTGAGGCATCAGAGATGAAAAGTTATCAAAAGCTTTTTTCTGCAACAAAGCACGTGGGTGTGGCCAAGCCTCAAAATCGGACTGTTTGCCACGAAACATGGTGGAATAACACAAGCTCCCAGCGCTATGAAGCTTTCTGTTTCAGGGCAGCACACCTCACGGTCACATGGCCAGTTGGTGACATCACCCTAGCCCTGCCCCCTCCTACCTTGGCAGTCAACTATTTTGCTGATGACATCGTCTTTTACATTCTGACTGAGAAATTTCAAACTGAATCTGGCGACAGAACAAGGTGTTGTCGAAGCTGAAAGCTGATTGGTGGACGGGCCGTGTGGGGAAACCAGAGTGGCGTCTCGCGATTCCTCGCGGTTTCCATACGGTTGGCTGTAACTCGCACATGAATGATCCGACTGGCACCAAACTGGATCTGAATGATGTTTGCCCTAGTGGACGCATGTGGGAATGGCATGAGGCTGTTGCCAATGGAGAAGGGGTGGTGGTACAAACCCACTGACCGCCATAGGATGTGATTCACATAACCTGCCAGCCTCCTCGGTGGAAGAACCTACCTAAAGGTTCTGGGAAGTGAGCTTCTGGAGGAAACGTGTTCATCAACCGATAATTGATTTGACAGGGCCGTTTTGTTCTGGGATGTCTTCGCAGATGTTCTTTGTTCTCTGGACAAAGAAGAAAATGAGGAACGCTTCACGAATTTGCGTGTCATCCTTGCGCAGGGGCCATGCTAATCTTCTCTGTATCGTTCCAATTTTAGTATATGTCCTAGAGAACTAGGACAGTAGCACACCGTCTCGGAGGAGTATTTGTAGTCCTCTGGTCCACCCCCTTCTCCACAGCGGTTTTACTTTCACTTTCATAAGAGAAAACCTCCAAACATGAAGGTTTTTGTAAAATAAACTTTTTCTTCCTTGTACTTGACTACTTTAAAAAGATATACTATCCACATATTTGTTGTTCATTCTTGTAACTTGGTCGTTTCTATGCACAGATGCATGATGGGTAATCATGGACTCCATTACAAAGTAACCCTCCAGCTGAATTCACAAGAACCAGAGCTTTGACAGCAAATGGCACACTCAAAGCTCTCCCTGCCATCAAATGTGATTGTGAAAGGTAAATATGAGCACATTAATATCATAAGGCAAGACTGACTGAGAACTACAGGAAAAAAACGGTCTGCTGCGGTTAAACGGAGCCATCCGATGTCTGGTCTATGACTGCCATCTGCTGGACAGACCGAGCACTGCAACGCCCACAGTAACCCTGAAGTTCTCAGCAGCGTTACTCTGGTTTCTGGGGCAGGAGGAACCCACAAACCAACGTTCAAATGTAGTATAAATACTGCAAATAAACCCCTACCCGCTCCCCAACAAAACACAAGAAACCCTGGTGTATTCCCTTCTGATGACCCAAAAAATCCCAGAAACCATCAATTATAACTGAAAGAAGAAACTAAAGCAGCAACTGAAACAAGGAATTACAGAAAACTACAGAAAATCAGAAAATTACAAGAATAAAGTTAGAATATTAAAAGGATAAAATTGTAATGAGAATAAAGTCAGAATACTTCTAAAATAAATTCATAATCTGCAGCATCTCAATGTTAGAGCGGAGAAGGGCTTACTTTGCTCAAAGTAAGCCCAACGCCAGCCAATCGGTGCTTGCTTCATGTCCGGGTGGGCCAATCACATCCCGAGCTGGTGGCTCACTGTGGCTTACTTTTGACCAATCAGCTTCCACGATCTGGAGCATTAGAAAAGCTAGGAGACAGAAGCTAGGATCATTTCAATCAATAATTCTTTGAAATAGTTTGGCGATCGGTAAGTTTAAATATGTTTTTCTTTGCAACAGCTCAGTGTATGAGATTCCGTGTTTATTAGTTAGCGTAACGTCACTGCGGGGAGGAGAACGACACCGGGGCTTCCTGTGGGATTTTTTTCCACCCCCGCCAAAAAACAGAAAACATATAAATTGCACATAATTCTGTAAGACGATTCCACCAATATGTGTTATTTCTTGTCATCAATAAATGTATTTTTGTCCGCCTATAGCAACGCGTTGTTTTGCCGGGTCCTGCTGTCCACAGTGTGGGCAACATAACGGAGCTACAAATGATAACATCCTGCATTATTTTATAATAAATCATACTGCTATGTGGTCTTGATTCAGAGTATGCCGAGTGAAAAAAGCGGCATGAATCCAGTGTAATGATTGTGTTATTAATTAAAGTGATATTTATATGTAATTTTGAATACTTATCGATGCTTTTTCCCTGTCAGAACCTGCATGCATATCCAGATCTCCGCAGAACTCCTCAGGGTCAGCTCCTTATGGGCCCAACTGAGGAGGCAAACCGGAGTGAAGGTGCTGTGGCAGGGAGGGCCTGCCGTAAGGAGGTTCTGGCTGAAGCCACTGCTCTTGTGAGGCAGAGTGGAGGGGATCCGACTGACCAGTTCTTGGTTCTGGCCCACTGCAAGACTCAGTTTGGGAAGTACCAGGGCCAGAGGTTCCAATGGATACTTGAAAACTCACTGGGCTATGCAGTGGTCAGCAGCATGATGAGAGAAGAGGAGAAGGACAACCCGCTGTCGGCCAATAAACACCTGCTCCTCAAGTACAGCTCCCAGATCAAGGAGTGGGAAGCTGTGGAGGTGTTCCTGAGGAAGCAGGCTGTACTCCTGGAGGCCCAGAAGACTGGTGACTCTGGGTGTCTGAGTTGGGAGACTTTAAAGGCAGGTCCATGAAGGAGGTGTATGAGTACCCCAGCAGGGAGGCCCAGGCTTCATCAGCTACCTGAAGAAGGCCAACGCCCGGCCGAACACCAACATGGCCCTTTTCAAAGCCTACGTGCAGAAGAGACAAGCTCCGTCTCCTGCCCACCTGCACACCGTCACTGCATCCTCCTCCACCTGCTGCCAGTCAGAACAGGCCCCTGATGGCTGCCACTGTAAAGGCCCTGTTGGCACACGGGAAGCATTTGTCTCCTTCACAGCTGGCACACAAAATACTTTCTCCATCCAAAACCTGTACGTACTAAATGATCCTCAAAACCATCCTTTTTAACCTCATGCAGCGTGTGAGGTTAAAAAATATCTTTTCTAACAGCTGCAGTCCCTCGTTGTCTGAGTCCGCTGCCCGGAGACGGCTCTTTACCCACGGTGAGTACCGGGTCATGCACACAGTGTCAGGTCCTGGCTTGTTCTGGTGTTTGTTGGTAATTTTAGTTTTGATTTCTGTTTGACTTATTCTTTGATTAGACCAGCCTTGTTCTTGTTTTACTTTACTTCAGCCCTTCAGTATGTTGTTTTTCCAGTTATTATTTGTTATTGTTGGATTAATAGTTCTTGTTTGTTTGTGTTCTCGCCTTTGTGCCAATTTATCTCTCTCTCTCTTCTCAGCCTGCAACCTGCCAGCAATCTGCTCAGTAGTAGTTCTGCCATAGTTAGAACTATTGATTTCATGAAACTTTCATCAGCTACCTGCAGCCTCTGTCTCTACATTTGGGTCCACTTTAAAATGAACAAATCAGGACACACAGATGTGTTGATGATGTGTGCTTAATTGTGTTTTATTTTACAGATGCTCCTGCTGCTGCTGCTGCTGCTGCTGCTGCCGTGTGTCTTCCCATCCCCGTGTTGCAGTCCCCTGCAGAGCTTCCTGGTCGCTGGAAGGAGCACCTCCCATCCTTCCAGCAGGACTGGATCAGGAAAGCTATTTTTTGCCGAAATGCAAAAACTGGGAAGACGGAGCTGAGGCCCCATCCTCAGTTCTGGTGGCATCCACCTCAGCCCCCGACTGTCTTCACTCAGCCTCCGGCCTCTGCAGATGTCTTCTTCTCCCGCCCTTTGTTTCTCTGGATGCCCCTAAAGATGTGGTCCGTTCCACTTGTCTGTGTCCAGCCGGCCTGCAGCAGACCGTCCGCAAGGTGTTGGACATGGACGGGTGGTATGACCTGGCCACGGAGTATCTGGAGTGCAAAGGATGCAAGAAGAAGAACCGGCTTGGTCAGAGGACATCGTAAGGCAGCTGGACCTGGGGCACCGCACCAGATTTCCTGCCGTCCTCACATACAGGTAAGCACACTGATGATAACAGCAATGCATTTGAATGTGCTTGTGCTGTGTAACATGTAAAGGGCTACTTTCATGCTTCACTGGCATTAAAGGACACGTGACACAGACACATGTGCAGATACGCCTGTGACATCCGCGTGGTGGTGCTGATGCGGGAGAGGAGCCGGGGGAACAGTGTCACACAGCTGAATCACAAGTTGACGGAGGAGCACAGGAATATCTCACAGCCTGTGAGCCCTTTGCTGACTCGTCCGTCATCCAGCCGCCATTGTTCTCCAGCCTCTGCTGCTTCTCCCCAAACCCAAGTGGCCGCTGTCCGCGTACGCCAGGACGTGCTCTCGCGGCTGCCCGAGGTCAGGGCCAAAATTACATCTGTCTTTGGCTCCGTCCTCAAAATGGACTCCACCAAAAAGGTACAAAACAGTTTGAATGTAGTTTTAATTTACAGTTTGGTTCTCTGGCTTCATTTGCATTGTTGCTTTCATTTTTTAGGTCACCAAGAAGCTGGCCGGTGCCGCAGCCAACACCGCCGGCTGCTGGACCAATGTCAGCAATGAGCACGGCCAGGTCTTGGCGTCTGTCCTTGCAGCCGCGGAGGGGCGCGGCCTTTGGCCTATGGCAGCAGGCTTGGTGAGGCGCTACCGGGAGGCGGGAGCGGCACCGCCCTCTGTGATGTACGTGGACCGGGACCGCTGCAGCCCGCAGGCTCGGGGCCAGGCGCAGGTCGCAGCGATGTTCAGACATCTGGCGCTTTATGCGTCGGTTTGCAGCAGGCGGCATCACGGAGGCTCACCGGCTCTACGGCACCTTCATGGCGCCGCTGGCCAGGTGAAGGTGGAACTGTGGCATATTTAGTCATTTTTAGCCTCATATTTAACATCACTGCCAACACAGCAGGTCTGGGCTTCATGTGTGCAAAGCTCCATGAAACGAGACAGAATATAATTAAATGCCGTTGATAAAATAATGTCAGAAATGTAAAGTTGATTTCAGTTAACAGATGCAATTGATTACATTGGCAGAGCATGTTGTCAACTAACATCTAGAGTCAAACTATAAAGTAGCTTCA
>NW_026562530.1:0-12500 GCF_027474105.1 Poeciliopsis prolifica
GAAGGAAACTGTTCCTGAATTTGCATCAATTTAAACTGGATTGTAAATCGGAGCTAACCCAATCACATTCTCTGATTTAATCAGAGAAACTACACATTTACTCTTTTCATAGTCATGTTTCTTTGCTGTAATAACTCATTTCAAATCCTCCGTTCTCCTGGCTGCTTCAGCATCCGCCTAATAACCTCCAGCCTGAAAGCTCAGTTTGCTGACCGGATCATTTTCATTGATCTATAATTAGCTGTAAAGTTGCTGCGGCGCACAGAGCCCTGACGGAAAGTCTGACCGGCTGAAAGCTAAAGGACATGCAGGGCGAGCCGCCGCCCACACAGCGACTCCACAGGCGTCCTACCTATAGACTTCTGCTTCCTCATGGTGCCCTTCTCTGGGATCCCCAGGTAGGGCTCCGGGCACAGTGGGCGGCACCACTGCTACTCCCTGGCGGTCGTGATACATGGACTGAAAATCACAATGTTGTTTATGACACAAACAGACAAACACTTTTCTGCAGCCCTCTAAGCAGCGGCGTTAGCAGAATCTAGTCCAGGGATTTATCCTCATTTCTTCATGTTTCCTTTAGAAGCAGCAGAGTGCTGGGGGATCCGCTGGCTGGATCCGCTGGGGGATCCGCTGGCTGGATCCGCTGGGGGATCCGCTGGCTGGATCTGCTGGCTGGATCTGGGGGATGGGGGATCCGCTGGGGGATCCGCTGGCTGGATCCGCTGGGGGATCCGCTGGCTGGATCCGCTGGGGGATCCGCTGGCTGGATCCGCTGGGGGATCCGCTGGCTGGATCTGACCAATTCCAGCTGCTTTTCCAGTCAGTGAAGGCACCAGGTCTCACAACCATAACACTCTTCGGTGCAGAGGTTTTTCACTGGTTTTTATTTGTTAAACAATAATAACAAACGGCTTGTTTAAATGTTATGTGATGAGCACATTTCCACTGATGTGGTGAAAGTGAAACTAGTTTAACACATTACTAACTGAAAACATTTTGCGCATTTAGTTTCTCCTAATTTAATTTTTCCAGAAAAAAAGCAGCTAAACTTGAATGATGCCAATAAATAAAAACGCTGGCTGATCATTTTTTTAATTAAAATTTCTTAAAATATCATTTTTTGATACTTTTTATCTTCTGGGGAAAGTTTGCTTTGTTCTTTTTAATCCACTTTTCAATCTTTCAAATTTAAAATATTTCAGTGGTTTGGTCTGAAAATGAGTCAAAAAGCTTCTGAATATGAAATTAAACTCTGGAAAGAAAATTCCCAGAAAGGAACCGAACTGGGATGTTCTGGGATTTTTACTTTTCCAGGTGATTAAAAACATGGATTCAGGTTTCAGGGCTGTAAAACCCTTGGTTACTCCTATGACACTCATCCTTGCATATGGCTGACTCCACCATGTTTCCATGATTGTTGCTCCATAAATGAGCCGAAGTTCTTACGTTCATGTCGGTGGGAGTGACCAGGCAGCGACTGGAGGGACGAGGTTTGATGGTGGCGATCTTCGTGTCCACAGGTGAGCTCTTCTGGGCGTGCGTCATCTCTTCCACTTTATCTGCAAATGGAGCCGACATGCAGTCAGAACCACTCCGGACCCGCAGGCACGGCCGGAGCTCACGGCCCAAACACAAGCCAGTCATTCACAGCGCCCCTCTCTCTGAGCTGTCACACCAAAACGGCAGATGAAACTGGAGTAAATGTTGGAAGGTAATTCTTCTGGGGCGGGGGGTATGAGGACTTTGATGAGATAATGTGCCCAGCCGTGGAAGCCGTGCAAGCTTTTCCAAACAGCCGGCTCAGAAGCATCATCCAGGTCTCAGGGACGCTCCCTCAGAGACGGAAACGAGCAATGCATGTTTGTCTGCCAAGTTTGCCGTTAGGTATTACTCTCAGGCTTGCAGGAAGGGCGTCAACGACAAATTTGTCAGAACTGAACCTCTCCATGATGTCATCACGTAAAAATCCTCTGAAAAGGTTCTGCTGCTGGAACAATTAGTCCCAGAAAAAACCAGAACCGCATCTCATTTGTACGGGATTTGATTTGATCTGGACCTCAGCAGGTCTCACTGCCAACTAAACCACAACGCTAAGTTCAGCCCTGAGGCTTCAGTTAACTGCTGAGCAAAGATCACAGAGAAGCAACTGTTGCTCAGCAACCTGGGAGGGGTCAAAGGTCATCTATCATCTGTCTGTTAGATTAGTCTGCAGAGAGGAAGGTTTTTCCCAAGAGGAAAACTTCTCAGACTTGCAGGAGCGATCGACCCGGCAGATTCAGTCCAACGTCAGAAACTACCAGAAACCCAGAGCTCAAATCTCACCAGGTCAAAGGTCAAAGTTGATGAAAGTCTGCAATCATTGGCAAGTTTTTAACAGGATTTTGGTGATTTGTGTTCTTTTCAAAAGATGAGGACCGAGAATGCAGCCCTGCAGAACCCCAGAAATGACTGGAGCAATACTAATTTATTTAATATTAATATAAATCTGTGAAGCTGCTTCACATGCAGAAACAGCTAAATTAATAACCGGAGAACAAGAAGAGGATCCGTTTGTCATTACATCACTGTGTGCAATAAATCTATGAGCGATTTGAATAATTCATTTTCCTTGTTTTAAGACCTGATGAGGACCAGATATGAATTCACTGCGTTGTCAGAACTAGATGTGAAGAAAAGTGGGAATGTTTGATCCAGACCATGCTGACCCTGATCTCTGCCTGCGCAGGATGGAGGAAGCTTCCATGCATTAAGGGAGTGATTACTTAGAGTCACTTGGAAAACAATCCTCTTCTTCTGCGCATCTACACACAGAGCAGAGGAAAGGGCCGTCAACGACAGCAGCACCGACACACAACAGCAGAAAGATTCACATTTCATCTCTGCCTCAACTGTTGGACCACATGCAGCACGGTCCCCCTGGAAAGCAACCTGTAAGGGAAACATTTCCTGGAAGAAAAACTCAGAAAACACAAAAAACACAAAAACACAAAAAACACAAAAACACAAAAACACAAAAACAAAAAAAACACAAAAAAACACAAAAACACAAAAACACAAAAAACACAAAAACACAAAAACACAAAAACAAAAAAAACACAAAAAACACAAAAACACAAAAAACACACAAAAACACAAAAACACAAAAACACAAAAACAAAAAAAACACAAAAAACACAAAAACACAAAAACACAAAAAACACAAAAACACAAAAACACAAAAAACACAAAAACACAAAAACACAAAACACAAAAACACAAAAACAAAAAACACAAAAAACACAAAAACACAAAAAACACAAAAACACAAAAAACACAAAAAACACAAAAACACAAAAAACACAAAAACACAAAAAACACAAAAACACAAAAAACACAAAAACAAAAAAAACACAAAAACAAAAAAAACACAAAAAACACAAAAACAAAAAAACACAAACACAAAAAACACAAAAACACAAAAACAAAAAAACACAAAACAAAAAAAACACAAAAACAAAAAAAACACAAAAAAACACAAAACAAAAAAAAAACACAAAAAACAAAAACACAAAAAACAAAAAAACACAAAAACACAAAAAACACAAAACACAAAAACAAAAAAAACACAAAAACAAAAAAAACACAAAAACAAAAAAACACAAAAAACACAAAAACAAAAAAAAAACACAAAAAACACAAAAAAACACAAAAACAAAAAAAACAAAAACACAAAAACACAAAAAACACAAAAACACAGAAAAACACTATACACACAACACACACACTGCACAAGCACACACTACACAAACACAGACACATGTACACACACTACACAAACACTACACACACACTGTACAAACACACACTACACACACACTATACACACTACACACACACACATTGCACAAACACACACACTAACACACACACACTACACACACACAGACACTGACTGTATAAACACACACTAACACACTCTGACACACACACACACACAGCACAAACACACACACACACACTACACACACACATACACACACACTGTATAAACACACACTAACACACTCTGACACACACACACACTGCACAAACACACACACTGCACAAACACACACACTAACACACACACAGACACTGACTGTATAAACACACACTAACACACTCTGACACACACACACACAGCACAAACACACACACACACTGTATAAACACACACCAACACTCTGTGACTCCTGCAGGTTGATTCAGAGGAGAAACTCTGGATCTTGTGGGATTTTCAGCAAGCAACACGTTTCTGTTTGACATCATTTCCAGAGTTAATCATGCAACATGTGAACCACAGTGACGTTCAGAGCAGCTTGTAAATCATGCAGGTTGACAGAAAACACACTGCATGTTTCACTCTGACTCAGTCACATTAAAGAAAAACCAAAATAAGAAAAAACTGTTAGTTGTTGACGGGGATGTGAGGCGGGAGGATGGACAGAAAACCAGAGCAAACATGCCTACAGGAAACTTACCACCTTTCTTCTTCCGTAGCGTGGCTTAAGAGGTGAAGAAAAAACAATTCTTCAGAGCAGGAAACAAATTCAAACCTTTTCATCCAGGTTTAAAACCAGAGGTCACATCTGGTGACTAAATCCTTCCTGCTTCAAGTTTCATCAAAACTCCCAGAATTCCTTCAGCAGAAACCACAAGTTTACATACACTTCCCCCTTTTTGTTCTTCACAGTTCATGATTAGTTTAATTAATGGATCCTTCAGGTCGGTCGAACATGAAACTGCAAAACACGAGAAATCCTACCAAATTTTTCGTTTAATTCTTGTTGCAAATTTTAAATCAGACAGAACTAATTTATAAATAAACTTTCAGCAGGACACAGATTAAACCAATCAGATTATTAGCAGATTACAAACGAATCAGTCATTTTATATCAGTGCTTTACTGAAAAGTTATTTGTAAATGAGTTTATCTTACATGTGCTGAGACATTCGCACCAGAAACTAGACTAAAAATAGTTTTTGCAGTGCGTGTGTGTAATCTCTTCAGGCAGCCAAAGGCCTCATCATCTCACTAGCGATGACTGGATGAACGAGATTCCCACAGTTCCCAACTCCCATCCAGTGAAACCACAGCCACGGGAACGGGCTTGGCAGAACCAGCAGAGGTTAATCTTCATCGCCTCCATCTGTTCATCAACGGGAGCAAAATGTGACGGCAGGAAACAGAAACATGAAACCAGAGCAGCTCTCTGCAGGTCTCATCAGCAGCGCTGAACGTTTCAGACCAGGAAACCTTCAAAATGCTGTGGTCTGAGTTTAACCCTTCCCTCCCTGAATCAGCCCTCGGCTCCGACTCGGCCACTGGTGTCCGATCTGCCCACTGTCTGCCGACTCAGCGCGACTCAGAGCGACTCAGAGCGACTCAGAGCGACTCAGCGCTTTTCCTCCCCACACAGAGATACAACAGGAACAGCTGCAGCAGCACACTGATATCAAGCTTTACAGGAGCAGAGGTCAAACCGCCATGCATGATGGGAACGGAGGGCAGGAGATGAGGAGGGAGCAACAAGCTTTTTCCTTCTTTCACCAAGTCAAACCAAAGCAAGGCCTCATTCTGTGCTGCAAGGCGGGAAGCTGCAGGTGCTGACTGCTTACCTTTATCCACTACAGAGGCCAACCAATGAGGAAGAGGAGCAGAGGAAGGACAGAGGTGCTGTTAGACACTCCCTCACGTCTCCAACATTACCAGAAAGGCGTGCAGCTCTTACCGAGTTCCTCCAGCTCTGACGTCATGGACTTGGAGCGCATGGACAGGGCGGTGGTGGGGGCTCGCTTCGGCGGCGGAGGAGCTGAGGAAGAGTCCAAATATGAGCAAAAAAACCAAAACGACTGCAGGAGCATTCGTTTATCTGCAAAGTGACAGAAACACGGTGGCGGCAGTATCATGCTGCGGACGCTTCTCTTTAGCAGACACACAGAAGCAGATTCAGATTTCTTGGGAAGACAGATGGAGCCAATAATCTGATGATTAACTCCATGAAAAAAATCACTTTTTATTCTTTCATCACTTTGCAGATTTTTTATTTAATCAGTTAAATCTCTCGTTTCCATTAGAAAGACATTAAAATATGCAGATAAACACATAATTTAACTCAATTTTAGATAATTAATGACTATTTTATGCAGCAACATCATTCCTTTAGTGAATATTTGATTATGAGTAGCAAATGATTAATCTGCAGCTGAAAAGCTCAAACCTTTCTGCACAGCATAGCACTGATTATTATTGAATCAACTGATTAATAACTGATTAATAAGAAAAAGGTGCTTCGGAAATAAATGTCCAGAATCCGAGGTTAAACTGAAAACTCTCAACAAATGGATTTTTCAAGTCTGTATTCTTCAGTTAACAATTAATTCATTATTAGATTAGCTGATAATTATTCCAATAATTGATTCGTCATGATGGAGTGAAATCAGTTGGTTTCCAAACAAAGATGAACTTTAACCATAAAGTTACGTTTGTGGTAAAATGTGGAAAAGTTCATGAATTTCAGTGACTGAAGTTTTTAAATCAGCTTCAATTTCTACGGATTATTTTATTCTGATCCGTTTAGGAGGGAAATCAGATCAAACTTCAGGTTATTTCTCTTCATCGTCTTTAAAAGCTGTTACTAACAGCGTCACACGTTTCCAGATCCAGCGGGTTCCCACCTTTTTTACGCGCCGTGTCTTCCGGGTCCAGGTTCCGGCTCACGGTCACCACTTTGATCAGAAGCCGGTTTCCTCCCTGGCGGATCATGTTGACCACCTGCCTGTGGCCCACCTTCACCACGTTCTCCTGGTTCACCTGCCGAGACACAACGGGTCAGGAAATGGGTCAGACAGACAGACAGACGGGTCAGACAGACAGACGGGTCAGACAGACAGACGGGTCAGACAGACAGACGGGTCAGACAGACAGACGGGTCAGACAGACAGACAGACAGACAGACAGATGGTTTCCGTCAGAGTGAAAACCTGAAAGCAAGGAGGAGTTTTACGTGAGAGAAACAAACGTTACCGTCTGGAGGCTGGGAAATGTTTTAAGATTCTCCTAAACTATTTCATTCACAAACTCTTAATGTCTGACTGGAATAATCAATAGTTGGTTTCAAAGATGAAATATTCTAAAATAAACATCAAATTATAATTTCACATTTTCTCATTCATTACTACTTAATTCTTCTAGCAAAAGCCAAAACATGGCGGATCGTAGGACAGAAATATTTGGAGTTACTTTCTGACAGGACAGTCAGAAAAAGTCTATTTTCGTCTTTCAGTTTGCAGTTTCATAAAAATCTGGAAATGATGGATCTCATCATGACTCGGCTCCTGTCCCCTTCCAGACCAGGAAGTGATGATGAGAAACGGACCCGGAGCGAAACGGACCCGGAGCGAAACGGACCCGGAGCAAAACGGACCCGGAGCGAAACGGACCCGGAGCGAAACGGACCCGGAGCGAAACGGACCCGGAGCGAAACGGTGGAGGAACGGCGGCCAGGTTCAGTCTTTAGAGGAAAATGTTCAGGTCTTCACCTCCAGTCATGCTTTACATAATCCTCTGTTTTCTCTGTATTATGCAATGATGCTGAAGGATGGACACACACACACACACACACACACACACACACACACACACCACACACACACACACACACACACACACACACACACACATACACACACACAGCTTTCACAAGTGCTTCGTTCAAAGCACGGATGTAAAATTGTTTCCAGGTTTAGTAAATCACACTGAGGGAAAGTCTTTACTTTTCCTCGTCTCAGGATTTTGCGGTTTTATTTCATCAGTTCCTGATTTTCCTGATTTCTCCTCGTTCTCCTGATGTTTACGTTTCGTTATAGATCAGGTTTGCACGTGCAAACTGCCAGAAGTTCAGGCCCACAGTGTTTCCAGACGGAGTTGATTTCTTTTTTCCCTCCTTCCATGCAGATCAGATCTGAGGCTTTTCTCCAACCTGAGCGCTGAATCCCTGCAGCTCCTCCACATGTTAACTCTGCTTGACCTTCCCCACATCGTTGCCCGGACCTGCTGCTGGTAAACTGCATTGTTTTGTTCCACTTTGCATTTTCAGTCCTGAAAATGCAAAGTGGTGCAAAGTGAGCTGCTGCTGGGAACCGGGTCGACCCGGATCCGGAGCGTCTGTTCCGCTGCCGTGTTTTCCCTGCAACCTGCGCGGAGGTTGCAGCTCTGCCAGCGCCGCCGCTGCTCTTTGTGCCCATAAATAAATTATTTCTGTGGTATTTTTAAGAACCATGTGATTTCAGTGGGTTAGTGGGGAAGGCGGCGCTCGGCGCTGCTGGTGGAGCAGAACCGGGCTTCCTGCTGGAGGTCGATTAAAGAACTCAGACCCTGTGACATCACGCCCACTGAGACGGAAACATGATGACATCATACAGCTGTCAGAGCTAAACCGTCTGCAGCACAGAAGAGCTGAAACTCTTCTGATCGTCTCGCCTTCAAGAGGCGAGAAACTAAAATACGACACGAAACATTTCACTGTTTAAAACGAATCCATCAACATCATCACTTCTGCCAGAGCAGGAACTGCTGCCAACGTCAGCCTGGGAAGGGTCAAAGGTCAAATCCATCTGACGTTCATCATTATGTGGGGAGGAAAACATGGCAGCAGATTCAGCCCAACGTCAGAGCGGCCAAGAGGTCAAAGGTCAGAGCTGATGAAAGTTTGAAACGTTTAGGTACATTTTTAATAGGATTTAAAAAGACAAAGTGATAAAATATGTTTTGTTGTCTCATGGCTGATCAGAGTGGGAGCGTGAACAGAGGAGGACCCAGAACGCCGCCAGGCAGAACTCCACAAGTAACTGGATTTAAAACACGAAAACAAAACACCTGCTCAAAATCCATTTTAAATCGACTCAGGGGAGAAATGTGGAAAAATATCTGAATTCAGAGCAGAAAATGGATTTGATATAAACTTTTCTGGAAGGTTTTTCTCTCTGAGCAGCTCAGGGTTTACATTCTCAGAGGTGTTACAAATTAAAATAAGAAGATGCATAAATTTAACATTATTTAAGGTTCAATTCTTTGAAATGTTGGGCCAAACTAGAGCTGAGAGCTTCATGTTTGATCTTTAGATTATTATTATAGTTTAAAATATTGTTCAGCAGAATTTGAGGAATGAAGATGCTTAAATTTTCACGACTTTTATAAAAAATATTTGATGCATTTTAGTTTCTGCTTTCAGAAGTAATTTTGATGGAAAGATTTGGTGAAACGGGTTGGAAACATCCGACGCCTGCTGCTCCTCCTGAGGAGAAGCTCCGAGTTTCCCTCAGGAAGCTGCAGGAAGTTCTGATCCACATCAAACTGCATGAAGGTAAAACTGAACATCAACGCAACATCCTGTCTGCAAATATAAAACCACTCAGCTCTTTATGTCACCAGGCTTTTATTGGTTTTATTAAATAAACTCAAACTAAAACCTGACAGAAACGTTTTGCCTGTTGAAGAAGTGAAGAGCCAAACATCAGGATGTAAAACAGCCGCAGACGAAACGAGCGTCACTTGTAAAACAAGACGCAGGTCTGAGACAGACGTGATTAAAATGCACATGCATGGTCCAAGCTGACTGATTCATTAGCCGCCTCATTAGTCATGCCAGTTTGACTTTAACAGCATCAGCTGATTGTCTGGCGCTGATGAATTCATGAATGCAAACAGCTTCTTCAGCGGATCAGACAGAACCAGAAATCTGCACCAAAAACGCATCATCTGCTGCTTTCATCCAATATTCAGGATTATGGTTCTAAATATGAACTAACTAACAACGATGAGGCAATAAAAGAAGCTTGTTTTATTGTGTTTAACTCAGACCAGATCCACTGGTGCTGCTGAACAGGACAACAGATTTGGACTCTGAAAAAATGAAGTTATTTCATGTTCTTCAAAAATCTAAAATGTCTGATAGTTTTTTCTCATCTTTTTCTTCCATATTTACATTATTTAATGAGATCAATCAGAAAAAACAAATAGCATCAGAAAATCAGTGATTCTGATTAGAAAAACAAAATCATAATAAAAATGATTCAGAGGAGCTGATTAAAACTCCTGTTAGTTTCACTTTTATTGTTCAAAGTCAGACAATCATGATAATCCCAGACTAGCTGAGATTATCATAAACTCATCTTCAAAACATAAAGATGGAGACAATCAGTGCAGCTCAGGTTTACAGGAACAGATCAGACAGAAAGCAGGAAAACACAGGAAGGTAAAACTCACTTTCATTCAGGTTTTATCAAGATCATGACTGTTATTATGTTGCAGAATGCATGAGGTGTACATGAACCCTCTTAAAAACAGCTAAAGCAGTAATAAATAGCTGTGCATTCAATAAGTTATTCATAAAATCTAAAATATTGAACATCTTTTCACCTTGATCAGTCCCCGCAGAATGTCTTGATTTTTCTGAGTATTTTTTGCAACCAAAATCAGTGATTTTGTGACGCTAATATAAAAGTATTTATGCTTATGCATGATAGTAAATGTGACTTTTGAAACTCTATTGTGAACTAATGTTGAGTATGAAACACTGCCACCTGCAGGTGGGAGTAAACAGTCAATTAAACCCGATGTTTTTCACCGTTGTTGCAGAAAATGAACTTAAAATGATGAATTAGCACGAAACTGTTGATTTTGTGGGAATTTGGCAAAATTTAATGCCAAACATAAAAACTGCTTTAATTTGATCTCTAAGATAATATTAAGGCATTCAGAGGGACACATTGGAGCCAGAAAGTTTTACTGCAAAGTGAATAAACTGAAAATACAACAGCGCAAGGATCAGCTTTAAGTGATGCTTGGACAAACAGAAGGACTGAGACTTTATTCTGATTGGTGAAAAGCAACCAGACCTTTTTATGAAAAGCTTAAACTTCAGCAGAAACGTCAGGATGAGACGCAGTGGCTCACAGGAAGGCCTCCCTGTGAGGGCAGCTTGTGCTACTTCACTGCACAACTGACAGTCAGGGGTGTGCAGGGAGTCCTCAGGGAGAACACACACACCCACACACACCCCCCCACACACACACACCTGGAGGCATGGGTAGGCAGATGCATCTGCATGGTACCCAGGTCACACTTCCCTCTCTCGGCCAAAGTTGTGCGTTATATAAGCTGTAAGTGCTTCGCTCCATCTACCTCCAGAGCGAAAACACTCGCTGAAACACGCAGCTGAAGCTGCACGCTTGTGCAGAGAGCAGATCCACGCATGTTCTGTCCCGCTAGCGTGACTTCAGCGCACATTAGTGCATTTTAAAGACCAGAGGATGCATTCTGCAAACATTTGATCTGTTCAGGTTTGAGCAGACCAGCTGGTGTCTGCAGCATTCACACAAACATACCAACATTTAAGGTAAAGAGTCAATATTTAATGTACAGTTTAGTCCCTTCATTTATCACCAATATCTCTTCACCTGCCTCAGAGTTTCACTGTTTACTCAACAGGATTTTTACAGGAAGGAGATTCAAACGTTTCCAAAGACCAGAAACCAAATAAAGAAATAAAATCACATTTCTTGCAGGTTTTCTTGCTGAAGAGTCAATGTGATGAATTAGCACGGCAAAGTCACTAATATTTTCACAACTGCATGTTTTCCAATGCAGCAGCAAAAAGCTATTTAAGGAGAAGCTCCTGTTCATTCAGGCTGAATGAGAGAGCGAGACTTTCAGTGGATAACAGGAAGGCTAAACCGATTTGTTCAGCCTTCCTGGAATATTTGGAAAAGTTAATATTATTCCAGAATTTATCAAGAAGTCATTTTGATAAACCTGAGTGACATTAAACAGAAGAAACGTGACTTCAGACCAAAGACTGTCTGAAAAGACAAACCAGCCGTCTGACCTTTCGGCTTCAACACCTCCAGTCCTTCTCATGCTGCAAAAATCCCTTTGAATTTTAAGGCCTGAAAATGTTTCACCTGTCCATCATGACCCTCAGCAGTTGCTGACTCAGAGTCTAAAGGTGTGAAGATGTGCAGCCGGTTCTGCAGGAACCCGGATGATATTAACGACAACGAGCCGAGTTTAAACACAAGAGTCACCGATCCGCCGGCTGCATTAAGGCTCTGAAGAAATGCAGCGCTGCACTGGGCGGAAGTACAGAACCTGCTGCATCCCAGGACGTCACATTTCTCTGTTGCATTTTAAACTCTTCTCACATACATAATCATTTCTGAATTTCTGTCTTTGTTTGTGAGGCGATGGAGCAGAAATCAGTTCAAATCTGTCAACTTCCAGAACGTTACGGTCAGAAGAGCTGCACATGTGGCTGCACATGTGGCTGCACATGTGGCGAGGACGCAGCGTTCACCTCTCAGAGATCTGTCCCCGCTGCTCGTCTGCTGCCGGACTGGAAGAGGATGACGCTCATCGGATCCGACATGTCAGAGCAGAAACGGCCTCTCCGCATCGCCTTGACCTCCACAGAGCGGGACGA
>NW_026562530.1:17500-25000 GCF_027474105.1 Poeciliopsis prolifica
GCACAAAGGGACTGAGGTCAAGGTCAGAGGTCAACCTAATCCTGAACTATGGTGAAGACTGGAAACGACCAGATTCACTTGTTTCTATGACAACCAGGTAATTTAACTCAGTTTCAAATGTGTTTCAATAAAATTAGAGGTTTTTATTTCCATAAATTGAGTTTATTTAACATCCAGCAGACTGGAGATTAAACTTCTTACAGATTAGATCTCATTCTCTGCTGCTGTAAACGTTCTGCTGATGAATCTGATTTAAAGGTTCCAGGATCGGCCCGTTTGCAGGAGGTCAGAATTCCTCACAGAAAGTTTAATCAAGAATTTTTCAGCATCGTTATTTTAATTCAGGACCTGCATGAATAACAGCTTCAACGTTTTCTTTCTTTGCTCTGGTGGTTCTGGTAAAACGGCTACCAAACAGCAGGCCTGCCGTCCTGCAGCTTGCAGGATGGCAGGACGGTTTTCCGGAGCAGGGATGGATCTGCAGGACGCAGGAAGGTCGTTCAGTGAGTGCAGATAAATCTGGAAGCCAACACTGATGGATTTCCTGCCATTAATGGAGATATTCAGTTCATAAGCAGCTCCTTCCTGTTGCTTCTGTCTCCTTGATAAGTCATTGAAAGACAATTTGATTGGTCCAAAGTTCTACTGAACTGTTTTTCATTCATTATTTCTTTTGCATGTTACATGAACTATTCATATTTATTATGGAGATAATGAAATAAAACAATGAAATGAAACAAAAATAAGTTTGTAATCAGCCGTTTATGTTTGAATAAAACCAGAGAATTTAGTAACCGGTTAACTGTTAAGCACCAGGAGAAACTGTTGGTCTGATTTCTGCATCACGTGGCGCTCAGGCCGACCAGCCACGGCTTTCTAAACGACTCGATTGTGAACATCTGGACGCCCAACATCTGCCTCAGCTTCATCAAACTCCAAAGCAAAACTCCAGCAAAAACTCTCAGTCCTGCGGCTTTAAGAAGAGGAAAGAAGCCACCAGAAGTCCTGATGTGAGTACAGTAACTCCATCCATCCTGCCGGGTGGAACCGGCCCCGACCCGGCCCTCCCTCTCCCCCCTTCGCTCGCCCGCTCTCGGGGAGGTTACAGAATCCTGCGGCTGGGAGAAACCAGTGGTGACAAGTGACACTTCCTATAACTCACCGTCTTACTGGGAGACACACACCGCGAGCGCATCCCAAGATCTCATGGGAGCTTCTTAACACCGTAGTGATGTTTCTGTGTGTGTGTGTGTGTGTGTGTGTGTGTGTGAGAGAGAGAGGAGAGTAGTAATGCAGGGCGAGGAAGAGGATGTGAGGGGATGTGACAGCCCAGCATCAGGGCATGTTTGTGTGTTCGGCCTCGGCCCAGTGAGCGGGGCCGGCTCCGCTGCTCCAGGGTGGGAGTCAGTGTGTGTCACATGGACTGGAACATTCCTCTGGTTTTACTGAGCAAATCCCTCCTCACCTCAGCCAGAAAACACAAACATCTGCAACAACAAAACACAGAATCGAAGAGGCGGCGACCAATCCACCGATGCCGCACGGTACTGAAACGCAACACAGATCATGACACGGCAAGAACGTCGTAGAAACTGCAGCAGCAGCAGCAGCAGCAGCAGCAGCAGCTCCAACCAGCTATTTTTAGAGCCCGTCTCACTGCCTGCTGGAGCCTCAACCCGCCTGGATCTGCCTCTCGTATCACAACAAGCACTGAGGAGCTGTGAGGGGGGGCTGAGAGGACGGTAAACAGGGACGTGTCAAACGTGTCCGGAGGAGCTGCATGCCAGCAGGCCTCCTCTGTGCTGATGTCATGGAGTGCTGCTTCACCTCGACATGGATGGTGGTTCTGGTTCAGGAACCCACCCATCTGAAAATCTGGTATCTGATATATTGTCTATATTTCCCAACCGACCTGACATTGCTTCCTGACTTTAGTCAAAAACCCACCAATCACATGGTCACATGACCAAACGAATACCACACGACCACGCCCCCTTTCAACATAAAACAGATTTTTACTGAAAAATCTGTTTTTACAGATATAAAACGACTTGTTCATGTTGTTAATACCAGCCCAGTTTAAATTAGCAGACTGACACAGATACAAATTCCTAACATCGGCTGATGTCGATAATATCATGCATTCCTAGTTTGGCTGCTCTGAAGAGTCAGTGGCACATAATGCTGCAAAGCTTCACAAAAACAGGGAAACTGAAAAGTAGTTAATCTGATACTTCAGCAAGTTGGTCAAGATCAAACCATCCGCATGCAAAAAAGACAGAGAAAGTCAGTTTAACGAGTAAACATTGGACTGAGCAGCAGCAGTTTGAAAGCATGGCAGCTGAAACGTGGCAGCCGAGCATGAGATGCTGCTGCAGCATCGCATGCGACGCCTTCTTGTGCTCCAATTGTTCCAAGATTGATTTAACCGGAAGATGATGAGAAGCACTAAAGATTAACTGGGTTAGCAAGCATTAGTTTGTGATTTGGATCAGAACTTTATTCAGGTTGAATGTAGATGAAGGGACATAAATTACAGCTGATCATTATTTCAGTAATCAATCACTATCGATTATTATGACAATAAATCAGATTTAAAACGTGGAACATTTGCATATTTTCATTCACTCTCTCAAGTATGTGTTAGAAATAAATTGAAAACATACAAATAAATTATTTTAAGATAAGAAAACAAACATAACAATAACAGCATTAATTATGCATTCAGGTAATTCATAACAACTGTCATAACTTGCAGTGACTTTTATCATTTCTGCAGGTAAAAGAAAACATGAAATCATTTGAACATCAGATTGGTCTAATCTGTGGATTAACAGAACAGTTCATTCATTTCCGGTCCAGTTCAAAATTGAACAGATTTACTGGCAGAATTTAAAGCAGGTGAAAATAAAACTTTTTGTTTCGAACAGATTTAAAGATAAATGAGTTTTTTGTTTTCAATGAAAATGTTCATGTATTTTTTGTGCAGCTTTATTGGGTTGGTCTCTTTGGTTAACGACTAACCGATTACGATTATTTCAATAATCGATTCATCGCGGCTTCCGGCCGTGAAACTGCCTGATGAGCTTTTAAAGCTGGTCGTTAACACTGGAAGTTGTAACTGTCGGGTGAAATTGTTTAGAAGTGCAGCCCTGACCGCACGGCCACGCATTCTGCGGGGCGCATTCACGGCGCTGCAAAAGTTATTTACGGACACAAACTGAAAAAGGCTTATGGCGCTTTTTCTGGAATGCGTTCTGTGGTGAAACAGACAAACATGCAGATGCATGGAGGGCAGGAGAGATGCTGCTGCAGCACCTGCTGCAGCTGCTGCAGCTGGATGTCAGAGTCCAGAGTTTAACAAGCTCTAATGTCAGAAAACGTCCAGCTGACGTGCAGCGCCGCATTCAGGCTTTTCTCTTCTAATGCACAAACAGCCAGACATGCACAGAATTAGGGTCATAATCTGGATTTCAACGCACACAGCAGCTGTGCCCGCAAGTTATTAGTCGGAATAAACAGAATTTGGCATTTCACTAAATCTGCCACCAACAGACATGCAGAGGAATCCTTGACAAAAGCAGCCATAAAGGAGTGAATCTCCTACCTTTGGCCCGCGCAGGACGAAGCCGAAGCCCTCATCTCTCTTCTGGAGCACCACCGTCTTCTCATCCACCACGCAGTCACTGTGGAGCAGATGCCGCGCAGAGCGCCCGTTAGCACAGCCATCATCCGCAGCATGGCCACGGACGCCCTGCCCGAGTGGAGGTTCATGCTGCTGGAGGAGCGCTAGTCCGGCCGGGGCAGGGCCGGGCCGGGCCAGGCCGGGCCGGGGCAGGGCAGGGCCGGGCCCCCCGCCCCACACCACCACCGCCTCCTCCTCCTCTGGCTCTAGCAGCCCGAGCGGCCGCGGCCCCGGCAGCCCGGCGACAGCATGTCCGGGAGAAAAGACGAGCCAAGATAAAAATAATCCCAAAAGAAAATAAAGTGAAGAGGAAACGACGGTGACGGCTGCAGCCGCTGCGTCTGGAGCGGAATCTGCCGCGCGGTTACCGCTGCCGCTCCTGCCGCTGCTGCGGAGGAGCCGAGCGGCGGTGCGGCAGTGCGGCGCCTTCGAGGAGACGCGACATGAGTCTGGAGGTTGAAGGCGGCTCAGCGGCTCATGGTGAGGCGGGGAGGAAGGCTGCGGCTCGACGGGAAGGCGGGCAGGGAGGGAGGGAGGACGGCGGAGGAGACGCGGCGTGGAGCGGCGGCGGAGGAGAGCTCCGCAATGAGAAACCACAGCAACAGACTCGGCGGAGAGATAAGCGGAGTGGGAGTGGGTGGGTGACAGCACAGTCATTTACCGACTTCTTAAAAAGTGTCTCTGTCTTCCTGTCTGAGCAGATGACTGAGAATAAAGCTGCGGATCAGTTTGTTTACATTACAGCCTTTAACTAGGACACTACAATCTGAAAATCCTACAATAAAAAGGGTTGAAAATAGTTTAAAACATTTTTTATTACTTCTATAATTCAAATCCTCACCAGTTAAAACCATTTCTATCACATCTGGAGTTCCCCAAGGCTCTGACCAAGGCTCCATTTAAAATCCACTTCCTTCCCATCGGAAGTTATGGAGCAAAATTACTAACAAAATTAGAAAATCTTTAAAACGTTCATTTATTTTAGCAAACCGATTGTAAAACTGAGACGTTTTCAGGAATTCTAACAGTGACTTGTGATCATTATGACTTATTAAACGCTTAATGAAACAGGAAGTTATGAGATGACATGAACAAAAATGGACTTTTAATGCAGAATGTCAGATTATTTCAAACTGATCACAGTTCTGTCTCAACATCAGATATCACAAACGTTCTGTAAGGACGGTAAGCCATTAACAAGCTGGCTGTTCACAAACTACTTCATACAGGCACATTAACAGAAAGTTGAGTGGAAGGAGGAAATTGTTGCAAAAGTTGCAGCTTTGAAAGGAACGTGAAGCAATTCCTATTCACCTGAAGCAACGTCGGCCTCCATGACACGCTGCATTACTGCAGTAAGTCATGCAGAAGGAGTGAATCCAAACATGGACATATTTTAATCTGAGATTTTCCCCTGATTTACTTAAGGACCACATTTTAATTTTGTTGCCCTGAATGTAATCGATCTTTATACTTTGAGTTTGACTTTTTCCAATAAATCACTGAGGTAAATACATTTTTTATTTTCATTTATTGAGATGCATCTGTAAAATGCTGATAATTAGCTTCCAACAGAGTGTAATCTGTAATTCAGGAGTCTTTGGGATGTTTGCATCCTCAAAAGCTTCAGTTTAAATCTTTGCTTGCTAACAAATCCTTTAAGTCTTTTTATCATCAGCGACAGAGCAGATAAAACCGTAATCATGGGTTTGTGTGCCTCACTGGAAGATGTAAACATGGCTGTGTGTTCATGCGATGTGTGTGAGCAGCAGCTGTGGTGCTGCAGCCTCCGCTGCTGCAGCAGCAGCTGTGTTTATGAGGAATCCTCATGAGGTGATGAAGCAGCAGCTTCTCCAGAGCAGCTCAGGGAGCCCCGTTAGCTCTGACTCAGCTTTACGCTGCCGCGCCTCTCATCCTTTCTCTGAGTCCTCTCAGTTCACTTCCTGCTAACATGCTAACTTCTGGATCGCACACGCAAAATGGAAAAATGGTGCATCTGGTTCTGGAGGCGTCCGAACCAAAGGTTAAGCAACCGTAACCTTTGGGGCGACTGATGCAAGGCGCCTCATTCATCTTATATCAGGATCACAGCGAACAGACACGTGAGAAAAGAGACGGAGGAAAGAGACGGAGGAAAGAGACGGAGAAAGAGACGGAGAAAAGAGAGGGAGGAAAGAGACGGAGGAAAGAGAGGGAGGAAAGAGACGGAGGAAAGAGAGGGAGGAAAGAGAGGGAGGAAAGAGAGGGAGGAAAGAGACGGAGGAAAGAGAGGGAGAAAAGAGAGGGAGAAAAGAGACGGAGAAAAAAGAGACGGAGGAAAGAGACGGAGAAAAGAGACGGAGGAAAGAGACGGAGAAAAGAGAGGGAGGAAAGAGAGACGGAGGAAAGAGACGGAGGAAAGAGAGGGAGAAAAGAGAGGGAGGAAAGAGACGGAGGAAAGAGACGGAGGA
Source organism: Poeciliopsis prolifica (assembly GCF_027474105.1). Classification (NCBI taxonomy): domain Eukaryota; kingdom Metazoa; phylum Chordata; class Actinopteri; order Cyprinodontiformes; family Poeciliidae; genus Poeciliopsis; species Poeciliopsis prolifica. Next base: position 23,636 of record NW_026562530.1, read on the forward strand.
AAGAGAGGGAGGAAAGAGAGGGAGGAAAGAGACGGAGGAAAGAGAGGGAGAAAAGAGACGGAGGAAAGAGACGGAGGAAAGAGACGGAGGAAAGAGAGGGAGAAAAGAGACGGAGAAAAGAGACGGAGAAAAGAGACGGAGGAAAGAGACGGAGGAAAGAGAGGGAGAAAAGAGACGGAGAAAAGAGACGGAGGAAAGAGACGGAGGAAAGAGACGGAGGAAAGAGACGGAGGAAAGAGAGGGAGGAAAGAGAGGGAGGAAAGAGAGGGAGAAAAGAGACGGAGGAAAGAGACGGAGGAAAGAGAGGGAGGAAAGAGAGAGAGAAAAGAGACGGAGGAAAGAGACGGAGGAAAGAGAGGGAGGAAAGAGACGGAGGAAAGAGAGGGAGGAAAGAGAGGGAGGAAAGAGAGGGAGGAAAGAGAGGGAGGAAAGAGAGGGAGGAAAGAGAGGGAGGAACGAAGGAGGAGAAAGAGCGGTGACCGCCATCCTAGCAACTGTTCCCTTAGCAACTACAATCTGTGTAGAGGAAGGCCAGTGATGCTGATCCACCTCACAGCATTCCCTCACACACACACACACACACACACACACACACACACACACACACACACACACACACACACACACACACACACACACACTCACACACACACACACACACACACACACACACACACCACACACACACACACACACACACACACACACACACACACACACACACACAACACACACACACACACACACACTCTGTGCTATCTGAAATCTGGTCTCTGTATCAGGCCAGCAGCCTGAAAGCTGATCCAACGTGTCATGTTGTTCAGCAACAAGCGGGGAGGGGCAGCAGGCTGCAAATAGAGCCGAGCAACACGGGAGGAAATATGAAGCATCTCATTGTGAGCTCCACTGTGGGAGTCTGCAGGGTATTTTTAGCGGCTCTCTGAGCTGCAGGGTCAGATTTTCATCCCTCCACATCAGGAATCCGGAGATCTGGAGGTGAGTTATTCGGCTCCCTCCTTACATCATGAGAAGAAAGCCTGAAAATCAGCCTTTCATTGTGACCCATTAATGGCGTTCTGCAGAGTACTCTCTGTGGCGGTTTCCTTCCCGCCGGCTGCATCCATTTGTGCCTGGTGACTGAGCAACGCCGCCATCATCAGCGTTTTATCCTGGACCGTCAGGGAACTAATGCAGCACTGATGGGGGTTCACATCTGGAGCCCAGCCAGCAGCGCAGCAACATTCTGCAAACCAGAAGAGTTCCTGCATCCATAAGCATCAAACGCTCTGTGAGAGAGAGTTCATGGAAAAACTCGCTTCCTGCAACGCTGAAAATGAAATTAGTCCCGTTTTCCTACTTCCAACA